>NC_053170.1:100407165-100696321 GCF_016835505.1 Polypterus senegalus
TAAAAAAAATCTCTTGGTAATAGTCTCGTCTCGTCTCAAGATTTTCTTTCATAATAGAGAGATATTAACACGTAATCCTATTTGGGACCATCAGATGTTACCGGCACCCGAGTTTGACTCCTGATCAGGTCACTTTCTGTGTGCGCTGTGCATGTTCTCCATGTTCTTGCTGTGGCATTGTGCTTTTCCGTGGATCCTGGCACATCCCAAAGTCATTTATTGTAGGCTAACTGGGAGTTGATGCATCATCAAGGCTTGGTTCTCGTTTAGTGGATGAGCAGGGGCGCCCCACAACCCCTTAATAAATAAGTGCATTCAGACATGGCACTAATTAGGGCTCTGTGGAAATACTAAACAAAATATATTTCTTATTTTAATGTATATTTTTATTATCTTCACCACATTTAATCTGGTAACCTGATGTCCTAGAACATCGGCTTTGATTGAAAGTGTTGACATTTTAGGTTTGCAGTAGACAGTCTGAAGCCTGTGTGCATATTCATGTTTCCAGTGATTTCATATTTTTCCGTTAAGGAAAGAATTAGAAAATGGATATAGTTGTGAATATTTACCAGTTAGCATTAATGCCTTAAATGAAAAGATGGGCACACTTTTTAGTCTTTTCTGTCATTGGCCTATTTTATGTGCCAGTTATTGGGTTGTGTTGTTGTTGAATGTAAAGCTATCGAGACCTTTTTTGATGGCGTTCAGAAAGTCCACTTCCGTTTCTGCACATTACAAGCAGTACATTTTTGGCCCATTTTGTGAAGTTCACTGTAAGCACGCTGATTAAGTGACAGCAGGTGCTAGTGGCAGGTAAGCTCTATTTGGATATTTGTGTTGAGCCTTTTTTTCTTTCTCTTCTTGGGGTTGTTATTTTACCTTATTTGCAGCCTGTACCAACACAGGGTCACATGGAAGAAAGAAGCAGAAGATAACTAATGTCTCCTTTTTTTCCTGCATGCCTCCTTAATGTGTACTTCTTTCCTTTGAATGCTTGTTTATCACCCCCTAATAATGTGTCAATGCTCATGTTACAGCTGTGGTTGTTCTTGTTGTGCTGCCTCACAGGTCTGCTTATCTTGGCCACCTGCTTTCTAAGTCGAGCCTATTGTATGCTGCAAGCTGCGGGGATGATCCACCAGCAAATGCTCCACAGTATCCTGAGGTCCCCTCTGGGCTTTTTCGAAGCTACTCCCTCTGGGAGAATTTTGAACCGTTTCAGCAAAGATGTGGATACAATTGACACTCACATTCCTGAAAATATAGATATCTGGATGCGCACATTCTGGTACACGGTGACTGTGTTCCTCGTATGCTCTGCCCTCACCCCTGTCTTCCTCATAGTCATAGTGCCATTAATGATGTTCTATTGGTGGGTCCAGGTAAATAGGAATAAGTCTGCTAACTCTTTCTGACAGCATGTCCTCTGTGTGTGTGTGTGTGTGTGTTGTTAGTGGTGGCGGGGTGGGCCTGGCTGCTGTCAGCTTTGGTAGTAGAAAGTCTTGACCACTTTTTAGTTTTTAGCAGCTCTTCTGATTTAACCTGTCTGACAGTCCAACATTAACACTTAACACTAAAACTAACCGTATTAAACATTTTGATCATGAAAAAATATTTCAATTAATTATGAGAAGCAAAATGGAGACATCTTCCATTGTTTATTTGTTTAAGTTTAGCAGTCATGAGATCATCTGAAAAGAAATCCTGAAAAGGACCCATTTGGAATGTTTAGAAATGGTTGTGTGTGGTGGGTTAAATATTATTATTTTTTTGTTTGTTTTTACTAAACTGAAAATCAGAATGGTACATGCTGTATGTGTCCGTGCCAAACTGGCATCATCGTGCATTTGGTGAGGCAGTGGTGCATCAGTGATAGTGGCATATTGAGGGCGATTTTGAAGAACGTGCCGGTCTAGCGCAGCCGCTAGTTAGCATTACAGTGCGAGTTATCGTGCAAATAACGACGTTCTCAAGCCAGATTTCCTTTTGCGTTGCTTGGCTTTTTGTTCATGCTGTTGTGTTACTGATTCTGTTGTAAGCAACTGTACAATTTAAAATGTTTGACCTTTTAAACGTGACAGTGCTGGAAAAATTTAAAACACTTTCATGATGTTGTATTACTAAATAATTCATTTTTTGCCAAAAATCAGCTACTTTAGTTTCTTAATTGATTTTAGAAATCGAGAGTAGCTGCTTTTCTGAATTATTGAACAGCGTTTCCATTTTTCACAGAAGTCTTTGAGGGGCATTTTAGCTTCACCTCATTTGAGTGATAAATTACTGCAATCTTTTAGTAATCGTTGATGATTTGTATGAAGGTCAGACACTTAGTGTCACTTTACTAGTTGTTTTTAATTCTCTTTAATAGTAATAATTGTACATTTTATATGATGGCCCTTTTATGACACTCGGGGGTCACCTCACAAAGCATAACAAAGAATTAATAAAGTGAAGCATAATAAAAAAATAATTGTAGCTTTAACAAGACAATTCAAGTATGTAAGCTGGTGACAGAATAGGAGGAGGAAGTGAATTTAACATTTGGAGCAATAAGTGAGTAGACACTAGAAATAACATGAACTACACTGAGATAGAGATTATATATATATATATAATACATATATATATAATACATTCAGTACAGGCCAAACGTTTGGACTCACCTCCTCCTCATTCAAAGTGTTTTCTTTATTTTCATGACCATTTCCAGCACTCCATCACTCTCCTTCTTGGTCAAATAGCCCTTACACAGCCTGGAGGTGTCCTGTTGACAAATAAATGATCGTCCAACTAACCCGACTTCTGCACAACACAACTGCTGGTCCCAACCCCATTGATAAAGCAAGAAATTCCACTAAATAGCCCTGATAAGGCACACCTGTGAAGTGAAAACCAGTTCAGGTGACCACCTGTTGAAGCTCATCGAGAGAATGCCAAGAGTGTGCAAAGGGTGGCTATTTTGAAGAAACTAGCATATAAAACCTGTTTTCAGTTATTTCACCTTTTTTTGTTAAGTGCATAACTCCACATGTGTTCATTCGTAGTTTTGATGCCTTCAGTGAGAATCTACCAATGTAAATGGTCATGAAAATAAAGAAAACACATTGGATGAGGAGGTGAGTCCAAACCTTTGGCCTGTACTGTATATGTATGTGTGTGTGTGTGTGTGTATGTATATATATATAAACTACATTTTAACTTTTTTTTCCCTGTTTAGTGCAGTCCCTTGTATTTTATATAAGACTGGACGCAGTGTGTGAAATATCCCAGGCTAGCAGGGAGGTCCCACTCGTGCTCCATTGTTGGCTGAACACTGGCGCTATGGAGTATACCACAGAGTGTGCAGAACATACCTGTACGTAGATAAATCCCATCATGCACAGACAGTCCACATGACACCTCTAGTGCACAAACAAAAAGCACAGCACTTTGTCCTTCTGATGAGCATCCCACAGAACAGCCACTTCCAGGTATGTGCAGCACTAAAATGGAGATTTCATCAGGCGGGTTTAGGCAGTTGAGTGCTGTAAACCAATTAGCTCCCCACCACAATCACGTTGAGCCATTTCTACTTCGTTAAGGGCACAGAAGATGGCAACATGTTGTCTTGAGGGTAAAAAAGGATTCCTCTTTATCATGCCTGCTGTTGTTATTGCAGTATTTGCCACCATATCTGCAGAAACGATGAGGACAAGACCAGCACGAGCGACGTTTTGGGGTCCCATTTATTCTTTTTCCCTTGTCTGTGCCATCCTTCACAAATCCTCTTAAGGGTTATGAAAAGATGCAGTCACTCTCACCGTCAGGCGGGGGTGCTGCCACTCGGGTATCTCATGTACCAGTCTGTTGCCAGCTTGCAGACAGATGGCAATCCCATCCTGGCAACTGCTTTTCTTGCTTACCCAGTAATGGGCACCAGGTGATTTGCAACACGATACAGTGTTTTGAAAATGTGTTTTCCGTAAACCTCCCTTTCATTATAATTTAGATTTTCTGGCTTTCATGGGTGAATGAAGGAGTACAGCACAGTCCATGCAGACTGAACAGTTGGCACCATGGAACCTCGTGGACCTGATCACAAGTTTAGAAAGCTTCATCCACAAGGCAGGTTGTCTACGGCAGCGCAAAGACAAAGGTCTGCTGTCTGTGCAAAGTGATCTGCATGTGGGCGCTCATCAGGCACATTGGTTTTCTATTACTTTGAGCTGAGAAACTCCATCAACATGACAGTTGGCTCAGAACCCTTTGGGGGACCTTGAAAGTTCTCACTCATTGCCGTTTTCACACAAACATGAATTCTTTTATGTATGTATGTATGTATGTGTGCATATGTATCTATAGTGTCTCTGTGTCTCGCTCGCTCTTTATAGATAGATACTGTAGTATATTGATAGATATACACTAGACGGGCATCTAGAATCCTATACACGTGTTTGTGTATGTATGTGCTATATAATACAGCAAATAAAGTAAAAGAAGAAACCGAACACCAGGAAATCTGAGCAAAACAGTACAGTTATTCCACTGCAGAGCAAAATTAGCTAAGTAATGGACGATGAAGAAAAAAGGATTTGCAAAGCAGTAACAGTTCAGAAGAGGAACAAAGCAAAGTTGCCAGCGTTCCATTACGGCTCTGGTGGCCGGTTCCAGCAATGCCAGTGGAGTTGAGGTGGCACTGGCAGTTCTGCTGTGTGGTTGGTGACTCCAGGAGCTCAGCTTGGTTGAGATGCTGGTGAACACACACACACACACACACACACACCTCTTGCAGGCTCAGCCTTGTAAGCGTTGTGATATTTTAGTTCTGGCTGATGAACTGTGGGTGTGACAACGCGCTGTCAGCGGTGACTGTGTGGTCCCCTCCTCGGGCCGAGTCTCCACAATTAAACACCTTTAAAGAGTGTGAAGTGCTACAGGGTGTGACAGTCCAGTGCTGGCGATGCAGAGCGTTAGCTGACGGGCTCTTCTTGTTAGCCCGCTGCTCGGTATGGCAGACAGCCGAGCTCACAGTGTGCTCACAGACTAAGAGCAGCAAAGAGTCACTTGACTGAAACGGATGTCATCTTTAGAAGTTGATGTTTGCTCCAGGGAGTTACTGCAGATAGAAGGTAGAGTTTCAGCGTGCGCTGAGCAAGTGTCTGCTGGTTAAGTTGCGTATCGCGCGGTGCTTTTTATTCGACTGGTCGTACTGAACTTTAATTCAGATTACAAAGAGGAGACGGCCATTTACTTCATCACGCTTGGTTGGTGACCCCGTGACGTTGGCTACAGTAGTTCGGCTCCTCCAGGCGTGTTTTAGACACCACCGAAGTCCTTCAGGAGTCCATAGGATACAACTCTTTGTATGCAGGGGTGCTTCTTGCTTTCAGTCTTTAATGCGCTTGCCCTTCGTGAATCCCACACTCGTGCAGAGCATTTTTAATTCCAGTTCATTAGGCTGTGTGGCAGTTTTGAAGATCTTGGCTGCTCCTTCTTTTATTTTGTTAACAAAACCTTAACCTGTGCAACACTCTCTGTCTGCGAGGCGTTGTGCTCTAAATCTCCTTTACTGGCTAACCTGACCGTCCACTAGTATGACCAGTCTAAGAGTATTTAATGTACAGACTGGGGACAACAAAGCAGGCCGGCAGGTCAAGATGTAAGAACAAGTGGAATGTGACAGCTGATTTTCAGTTTAAGGAGTTGTGTTCAGTTATTATTTTGTTGTTGGGGTTTCACGCGTCTGTTTCTGTCCGTCTGTCTGTCTGTCTCCCGATTTTGCTGCTCTTTAATTCTGCATGTGTTTTATTCTCTCACTTTACTAACGCTTACCAAATCCTTCACTGTGTTGCATGTCCCAAACATGAATGCTGCGGTGTCTTCTCCTCACCCTGTTTTCATGTCCATTTCAGCTGTGATTTACTTTTATTTTTTTTTTCCCCCCTAACAGTCTGTTTTGTAATAAAAGTAGAATTGACTTGAAGTTAATAAATATAAACCAAGCTGCAAGGCATTAAAAAGCAGGCTTGGCACTGCCAATAATTTGGTTTTTCCAGAGACCTCCAATACACCAAATCCAAATCCTTAACAACCAGCAGCTGGCCAGGCGGACTTTTGCCTTTTCGGACGCCGTCTGTTGCTGTTGTTGAACGGCCAGCTGTGCGGCTTTTTGTATACGTCTTTAGCACCAGCTCAGCAAAGAGACGTGGCCAAGTGAAATAAAACGCAAAGCAATCCTTCCAATTAGTTATCCTAACATCTGAGTATACAGCTGATTAAAACCTTCATCTTCTGCAAAGAAAATGGCAGAAAGCAAAATTCAAAATCTATTTAGTGCCAAAAGTGAATGATAAAGTACAGCAGATCCTTGTTGTTTGTGGTGAGCAGTTTGCTTATAGACACTTCCCAGTGACTAAAGAAATAATAATTACTAGGGGGCTTCGCCCGCCAACCCCTGGGCCTGCGCCACACACTCGCCTCTTTGCGGTTCGGCCGCTCGTCTATGGGGATGCAGATGTACAATTTAAACAGATTGTTATTTTCATGGGCATCAACACAACGTACAACTGCCCGCGATTGAAATTCGTTTTTTTCTCTCTATTAAGTAAAACGACTTTTTCGAATGTTTGCCCCTGTGATTTGTTAATCGTCTTTGCAAAAGCTATCCTAACGGGAAAACTGTTGATGTTTTAATGCGAATGGCATATCGCGATCTCCTTTGTCGACTATCCCCTGAAGACGGACTACATTACCTTTCTTGGATACGTCCTTCTTTCAACTGTAATTCGGCCGATGGGAGACCAGACGATGTTAACGGTGGTCGATGTTCTTCGTGATGTTGTAAGTTGATGTTTTCATCTTCTGCACCTTCACCACCAACTGTTTCAGCAGAGAGTCTATTGACACGCATTTAACTCATTTGACGTGTAACCGCTCGTCATTTTTTGGCATATATTTGTTTGACTTCCTCATTTCTCTGTGCTAGAGGACTGTGGTCTTGTTTGAGAGGAGGGTGCGAAGTCTCATCCCATGGGACTTGGAAAAAAAAAAACTCTCTTCCAAAAAGTCTTGTTGTGTCGAAGGATTTTTTTATATTCAAGAGAGACGTGATTTATTAAGACTTCCAGTGTAAGACCCAACCTAACTCTTCCAGAAGGGACAAAACCTCTGAGGGAATTGTGGGAGACGTTTATCAAATGGATTTAAGAGCTGATGATGAACCCTGAAATGTGCCGCTTCACAGTCGTGGGCAGAAGAAAAGTGGGTACGGATGTGGTCTGAGGGTTAGCGTCCACATACTCTCATAAAGTTCAACCAGTGAGAAACGTAACCAGAATGAACGTCGTTTTTGGTAAGTAAGATTGTAAAACAGAAAAGCGCAGTAGTGCTGAGAAGTGTGCTACAGATCAACGAGGGGAGAGCAGGATGCTGGCGCCGTTGATTACGGTAGGGGGCACTTCCAGTCTGCCAACACCGTTGACCCACAGCTACTGCTGGCTGAGGGACGTTCACCAACCCCCTGGGCCTGCGCCACACACTCGCCTCTTTGTGGTTCGGCCGCTCGTCTATGGGGATGCAGATGTACAATTTAAACAGATTGTTATTTTCATGGGCATCAACACAACGTACAACTGCCCGCGATTGAAATTGATTGTGTAAAGAGCAGCTCCACAGACCACAAGGTTCTGCTGTACTCCACGCTACAATGAGGACCCCACAAGTATGGTGGATGCGCAGGCCGAGCTGAGCTTGTGCTTTTTGTATACCATTTTTGAATACACGCAAGTCGATTATTAAACTTTTGCTTCTTAAAACCTTGCAAGGGTGCATTATTTGAAATGACGTGCATTTGTTAACTTTGCTTGCCAATAATTTGTCGTGGATTATGACCTGTTTGTATCATATGTTATGTGTGAGGTGCTTAACGCTTTTCCGGTGCCTCTTTCTCTCCCCTTACAGAGATTTTATGTGGCAACGTCGCGTCAGCTTAAGCGGCTGGAGTCTGTCAGTAGGTCTCCTATCTATTCTCACTTTTCAGAAACGATCACTGGCACCAGTGTTATCCGGGCCTATGGTCGATGTAATGCTTTTGTTCTCCTAAGTGACATGAAAGTAGATGAAAACCAGAAAAGCTATTACCCTGGTATTGTTTCAAACAGGTAGGTGCAAATCAATTCTTACTCTGGCGCGCTCTTTAAAACAAACCTCTCTTCTCTTTGAGGGTACAGGAGCTTTGAGGGTCTTGGAAAGACTCGCACCAACCACATTGTGTGCCCGCAGGCTGGCACTTGACCCTGAAAGATCATTCACTGCAATGTTCGGTGTAACCAACGGTGAAAAGAGAGCGTAGAGCTTCTGTTCTCTGACGTTTATTCTGAAGCCATCCTGTCATTTAGTACTACGTGCCTGGAAGACGTCATAAACCCCCAACAATTATATTAAGAATATTTTTAACAGCATCATTTGTATAAAGAGATGAAAGGAAAGGAGCATCATTTCTAAGTGCAGCAAGCTGATAAAACGGGCTGAACGGGCTGCGGGCCTCGAGCAGATGCTGGAGAGCATCGCTTGGTCCACCGGCCACAGAAGGAAGGCAACGGCAACAGTGAAATGGACATTTGCTTTGTTTGTTTCATGTTCTTTAGTGTCGTTTGTTTTCTTGCCAGGTATAAAGTGAATCTGACTTGGAGCTGGAGTTGACGTGCATGCTGATAAAGTAGCACATCTTGTCTTAACAAATGTTATGCCCGCCTCCCACCTGTGCCCCCGGGTACCTCTTGCTTACTTTGCTTTCCTTGAGAGCTATCCTGATGATTGCCATTATTCGTTAGTTCAAGTTCACAGGCACTTTATGTGCACAGTTGTCCATCCCTAATGATTTACCTGTGGACTGTACTAAGACGTAAAAAACCATTAACAAGTGCAGGCCAACCAGCCCAGCATAGCATGGTGGTCCCCATTTTGCCGATTTACAAAATATTGTTAGGTCAGGATTTGAAGGTCTCGCAATCCAAGTGTCTCTGGCCGACTGTGTGAGGAAACGGTTTCTAAAGGAGCTCCATTTGTGCCAGTGCGCCCGTTAAGGAGTGGATCTGTGCGTATACCAGCTGCCCTGCACAGTAACTGCTTCTCCTTTTAAACCCGTAATGCATGTGGTGCCCCCACGTTGTGATCACTGGCACAAGCTTCCTTGCTCTTTCCCCGTGGCTCACATCCCACAGCCCTTGAATCAGTCGAGCAGTTTGTTTGTCATTTGTAGTAAGCAGACCCAAACTGATGACGTCTCACTAGAGGTTGTACAGCTGAGGTGTGACATTCCTTGATTTGCACTTGTGACAGATGGAGTAATGGGGGTCCTTCTCGTGTCTTTGCAGGTGGCTCGGCATTCGAGTGGAATTCATAGGGAACTGTGTCGTATTATTTGCGGCACTCTTTGCTGTAATTGGCAAAGATAACCTGAACCCTGGGCTTGTGGGACTCTCTGTGTCGTACGCATTGCAGGTAAGACTTTCTGCTCCTGTGCCAGCTCAGACTCCATGCCACTCATTTGTGGAGTTCATGCCAACATGTCTATAATTACAGAAAAAAAACACCGCTTTAAAAACCTTCCAGGATCTGTTTGAATGTGAAGCAGCTCATGTATCGTTCATTTCAGGTGACAATGTCCCTAAACTGGATGGTGCGTATGACCTCTGACCTGGAAAGCAACATTGTGGCTGTGGAAAGGGTAAAGGAGTACTCAGAAACCCCAACTGAGGTAAGCGTTTGTGCAGGGAGCGCCATTGACCTCTGGACGCAGAGAAGACGTGTGCACAGATGTCTTCAGTGAACTCCAGAGAAGCATTAAAAGTTGCACTAGAAGCTGCTTTCAGTGGTGTCTGATGGCTCTCTAATGGTTCGGGGCATCGTCTGAATTTTAAGTCAAAAGCTTTGATATCTAAAACGTTGCTTGCCTGATAATAACGCACAGCTAGTAAACTACTGACTGCCGCAGCTTTGTTACTAGTCATAAATAACAGGGGCTGACTCTGAGCTCTGACCCTAAAAAAAAAAAAAAATCTCACACAAAAATACAATTATATCAAAATACAAAATCCAAAAAATAAGCCCATCATAAAGTGCTTTGAAATTCAGTTTAATGAATTAAAAATGGTGTGTGTGTGTGATTGAGTGAGAGACGCGCAGAATCGTGGACGTGCTCCTCTAAAGCAGGGGTTCTCAACCTCCGCCCTGACCACCTTCTGTTACCAGGCTTCTTTTAATGTCACCTGCTTGTTGTCTGCTGCCAATCTTGTAATCGATATTTAACTCACTTCCTATTGTCCAGATGACTTCCAGTGACAATACATGAATCAGTAATCACTTTCACTAATTGATCAATTAATCCATGTTAATTAAGAAATGAAATTTTCATGTGAAGAATAGCTGGCGCTAGTAACTGATGGAAATATTAAAGGAAGTGTTAAAATATTAATTAATAAATTATACTAAAACAAACCCAAGACTAAAAATGTGAATATGAATATATATATATATATATATATATATATATATAGAGAGGGAGAGGGAGAGGGAGAGGGAGAGAGAGAGAGATTTCCCCTTCGAATGAATCAAGTATCTATCTCTCTATATATAATATGGTTGAATAGTTTTACTGTCAAATAATACAAAGAGTACGCGGCCCGTGTGTCGCCCTAATTGTGGGGGGCTCATCAGGCGTACACACTCACTGCACCCCCTGTCGGAAATCGGATGTCGGCGTTGGAGGCGGAGCCTCTTTACGTTGCGCCGCGGCGTGTGGTTCATTTCTGTGACAGTATGTAGATCGGGGTAATTTCATTCATGAGCTGTATGTAGATACAGTATATATAAACCCTTTTTAAAAGCCACACTCATATTGAGTTAAAAAGTATACTAAAAAGTAAAAAATAAGTCTCACGCATCACTCGTAAAATAAAAGCACTGGTTAGTACACTTTTTAACTCAATATGAGTGTGGTTTTTAAAAAGGGTTTTTATATATTTTAATTGGACTCCTAGGCTCATTAAGTGATGTGTTATTTCCCAAGTTCTGTGTTTTGGGAACAAATATAGAAATTGGAAAACCTAAGTTTGATAAACAGAATTTATTAAAATGTACAAAGCAGTTATATGGGAATAATGTATTTTTTGTTTTTCTTTTTAACAATATTTTCATCTTGATGTTCGTTCTGTTTTTCCAGGTGTTCTAATTGTTAGTCCATTATTTACTAATTAGTGGGTCTGACTCTAAAGTAGTTACAGCCTTTCACGATTCCGTGTTGATCGCCTGCTCTGCTCGTTTTTAACACACTGAAGGGGGAAACTGCACATAGAAAGGGCAAAGTAGAATGAAAGCCTGTGTGTCTATTATAAAAAAAAAAAAATCTTGGGATGAGACAAGACGTGATTTTCTCAGAGAGACGCTTGTAGATCCTGTGAACAAGACTTTGTGCCAAGAGATTTAACTGCACCCTGGGCCGGAAATAAAAGACAAAGAGTAGATGACAAAGTAGAACATCGTAAAGAATTCAAAAACGTTGGCGCGGCTCACATGTAGAGCAGGTTAGAGATAATGAAAGTATAAAAATTTAAAGTCTCAAAATAAGATAGTAAAGATCACATTAGTGCAAACAAATGGAAATTATTACTCTGTGAAATAACAGAACAGTGAAAAGAGATTGAATTATTGTTCAGATTTAAACTTTAAGTGGGAGACTTGCAGATCGTTTAATTCGTGTTGCCCTCAGGGGTATAAAGAGTAGTGTTTCTTCCCAATGAAGAGGCATATCCGCGAGAATTAAAAGGTTCCAAAAACGTTGGTGCGGCACACATGCAGAGCAGGTTAGAGATAATGGAAGTACGAACGTTTGAAAGTCTCGTAAAAGGAGAGTAAAGATCGAATTAGCGCAAACAAACGTCAAATATTAATTGGTGTAATAATGGAACATCGAAAAGAGATCAAACATATTGTGCAGATTTAAACTTTAAGTCGGAGACTTGCAGATCGTCTTAATTCGTGTTGCCAGTGAGAATTAAGATTCCAAAAACGTTGGCGTGGTATGAAGTCCCGTGAGACGGAGATTTTTACCGCGAGATTCCCTCAAGTCACGCCATACTTACAACTACTTTCAAACAAGACCGCGGTCATCTGAACTCTCAGTCGTGTGAATGCTTTTGGCAGACACAATTCATGCGCTCTCAGCTCCTTTAAATTTTATCAGGACAATCATTTTATACGTTCTAGACTAAGCACGGAATCAAAATTCAATGCGATCCTGAAGAAAAGTTAACTGCAAATATTTTAACTAAAGTTTTAAAGTAAAAGTGAAAATAATGCCTATGTAACAATTCCCATGAAAATAACAAATCTCTTTAAATTGAATATCTGGTTAACCAAGCAGAGTGCAGAGCCCACCTAGTAAATGTAAAGCAGAAATATTTCTAAATGTCTTATAAAGGTAAGAATCGCGCCTCTGTGCTTTCGTAATGTAGAGTACGAGAAGAGAAAAAACAAAATACCAGCTAATTAATTGAGACGCGTGTTATCAGTTGTTGTCACTGATTATGAATCTGCTTGGACCAAAAACCTGCAGCCACCGACTTTGAGACCCCCTGCTCTAAAGGACAGAATGGTGGCTCTTAGGCGAAGGACCTGCGCTGCTATCTGGACGGCTGCCGGTTCAAATCCCGTTACTGCCAGAAGGGATCCTACTCTGTTGGGCCTTTGAGCAAAACCCTGAACCTGAAAACTGCGCCTCCCCTCAGGGATTTCTAAAGTGAATCGAGTCAAATGTTTCTAATACTGTAGATACTCGGAACATTTTTGCCCTAAGCAGCTTAGCATGTTATTTCTACAGAATCTTTACTCAAGTTTTCACCGTCCCCATAGCTCTGCATTAATCTCTTCACTGCATTCGTAGGCCCCTTGGATCATTAAAGAAAAAAGACCACCGCAGGAATGGCCATCCAAAGGAGACGTGGAGTTTCACAACTACAGCGTGCGCTACAGAGAGGGTCTGGACCTCGTGCTGAAGAACCTGAACCTCAAAGTCAAAGGCGGAGAGAAGGTGGGAGTCCTGGTTAATAAGCGGTGAACTGGCGAGGCACAAGTGAGATATCGGGCCACACTCACTGACTCGCCCGTCTGGACAGTTGATTATTAAATATGTACTTCAAAATAACAAAATTCTGGAGATTATAAAACCTAGCGTGCACTGCGGTGCAAAACCCATCAAGGTCGTGGCATTTTTCTAACCCACTTGATCCAGACCAGGGTCGTGGGGGGCTGGAGCCTCACCCAGCTAGCATATGGCACAAGGCAGGAACAGAGCCCTAGGCAGGGTGAACACACACACACACACACACCGAGCTGGTGTTGACATGAGGAGAACATGGAGATCTCCTTACTGTGCCACTGTGACGCCCCTCACAATGAGCAGTCTGGGGACGTTTGTTTCGTTTTCTCGCCGCTCCATCCATTAACTGTACTGGCTGACCCCCCGGCTGCGTGAGCTTTTCGGTGGTGCCAGTGCACTGCACACCAAGCACAAGTAAGTGGAACAAAACAACAAGAAGCCGGTGCCCGGCCGTGGCATTTAACCAAACCACAAGATTCCTGGGTGAGCCGCCAACCGCACCGGCTGAGTCGGTCACAACTGTGCTGTGAACTTGGGGTTTGTAAGCCATTTGAAGGGAAGGCAGCAGGGTGGTGAGATGGACTGAAGCGTCACAGGCTGGGGTCCATTACTTCAGCAGCACCTTCAAGATGGAGACCCCAAACACAAACGTTCTTCCGTATCCTGTAGTGTTCAGCCCTTATTGTTAATTACATTTTGTAGATTTAGTGCAGGTAACTGAGTATATAAACGCATGGAGCGCTCGCCGTTAAAACACATCAGAAATGGAGGAAGAGCTTAGCTGTTAGCCAGACAAGCAGCTGAAGGACTGAGTGGTCTCCTCTCTCTCGTGTGTCACATTTCTTATCCAGTGGGGTGCGCTGATCATTAAATGATATCCGTCTGTTACAGATCGGCATTGTGGGCAGAACCGGAGCTGGGAAGTCCTCCATGACGTTGTGTCTCTTCAGAATACTGGAAGCAGCGGCGGGTGAAATCGCAGTAGATGAAGTCAAGATATCGGACATCGGCCTCCATGACTTGAGGACCAAGCTGACCATCATACCTCAGGTGTGGAGACCAGCGGTCACAAGCTGCCGTTCACTTGCTGTGGCTTTGTTTCACCGGCCGCCGTATGTGTGCGTGTGACCTGCGACTAAACCTTATTTGTTTGTTTGTTTGTTTTATGAACCCAGGATCCTGTGCTTTTCTCTGGAACCCTGCGGATGAATCTCGATCCCTTCAACAATTACACAGATGAAGAGATATGGAAGATACTGCAGCTTTCTCACCTGAATAAATTTGTCAGCAGTCAAGCAGCCCAACTCGAACTTGAGTGCTCTGAGGGTGGAGAAAATCTCAGGTAACGGAGGGTCCGGGCATTAAGAGAGGCAGAGGGTCCGGGTACGGCCAGCTGCCTCTCATCACACCACCGCGTAAAACTGACGTGTTGTCCAGCACGGTGGAGTGAGTGGCTGTGGTAGGTGAAGACATACTGGAGTGTTAGAAACGCATCACAAACGCCAACTGTCGTATTCATAGCGGGTAAAGCGGGTGCCCACAAGCGCTGCCCACGTGGTGTGTGTGAGGTCATTCTAGCCTACCCCCATGTGCCATGTGTGTCTGTGCCCACACACTCGGCTTTTACGCTGTTCTTGACAGAAGAGCCTCCTGTCCCCATGGTGATCATGAACTGGTGAAAGGCATTCGTTTCATTTCCGAGTGAACTACGTGGCACTATCAGGGAGACCATTGGGATGCGGCTCTTACTAAAAAACATATTTTTTGCTAAACTATTTGGTATTAGTGAAGTTGTAACACTGATGTTCAACAAGTAAAACCTTGAAAACACACACACACACACCTTTGCACTAGACACGGGGTGGGCAGTGCCAGCCCTGGAGGGCCGCAGTGGCTGCAGGTTTTTGTGCCATTGCCCAGTTTCTTAATGAGAAGCTCCTATTGCTAACGTGACATTTGGATTCTTCATTTTATGTTAAGGTTCTCCACCCTGAATTGCTTATTTCAATCTTAAACAGCAGCATTCAGTGTTTTAATGGCTCCTTAGAAGAGCAAGAAGATGTAAAAGACAAAACAGCCAGCAGTTCTCCATCCCGCTTGTTTCCATTTCCATCTCTGTGTGTTCATCACGCGCTGTTTGATTTAATAAAACACATAATAGGAAAATGTGACGGACTGAAAAATTACAAAATCATTTGGACGACATCCTTGGAAAGGAAAAAAGTCAACGATATGAGAGGCTCACGTTGCAGACTAACGAGCCACAAAACTCAGTGAGGTCCGAGATTGGCTTCTAATGAACGAATTGGGTTGGAGTGAAAAACTGCGGCCCACCAGGACCGACGCTGCCCACCCTGACACTAAATATCCCATCATGCTCTACAACCCCCACACCATTATTAACCCTTTCGGCCCTGGATTTTCTGTTTTTATGAGGAAAAATGATTTGTTTTGAGAAATTCTCCCTTTGGGGTGTTTAGGAAGCTCAAAAAATGAAAAACAAAAAAGTTACAACTTATTATTATAATACAACAGCTGCCAAATACTAAAAATAAATTGAAACTAGAGCTACTTACTATGTGGTGCGTCCAAGTTCACTTCTGTGCGTCGTGGACTGTATGCCACCAGCTGGCACCCAAAGTGACTGCCACCTCTCTCCAGTCTGCGCTAATCGTAGCACACCCGGCTGCCAACGTACCTGTGCTTAACAAAAATGGCTGCATATATATATATATATATATATATAATAATATACAGGTGGGCCATAAATTTCCATACGTAGGAGAAATAAACATCTGTCTATTATAAAAAAAAAATTTGGAAAGGAAAAGCAGGGCGACGAGAAGAGACGAGATCTTCTCAGAAGACACTTAAAAGACCCGCGAGACGCAAACAAAATCGAATAAGAGACACCCGGCCGTGTAAAGGCACGTAGCAGACACGCATCCTGAGCTCGTCAGGACAACACGTTATAAATGAAGAAGAACGAGCAGCGCGGAGAAGAGAGACCCCAAAAGCGCTGGAGAGAAGAAAAGGCAGATAAGAGATTAGGAAAGCAGTGGAATTCGAAAGGTGCGACACTCATGAGGAGAAAGGGAACGAATAAGAAGGCAGGGACATTTGAAAGTATTGTGGCGTCCCAGCCAGGTGGAAGTGACGTTCGGTCCGATTGACGGAAGAGGGCGGAGTGCAGCGCAGGAGACTGATAGCCGGGGGGCGAGAAAGTTGTGTCTGGGGTTACGAAGTCGACGGTTGTTGTGACACTTTATTACGTCAGTAGCGCAAACGAAAGGAAAAGAATCGCGAGGACCAGAAATAGCAGGACAAAGCGCAGAAAACAAAAGTCTTTTCGCCTTCGCCTCATTCAATGCACCAAACGTAGATTTACACAATGATGGACCACACGCTCTGAGAATCGGTGGTTGAAGTTGAATTTCAAAGAAAACACAATTCGGTCAGGTGTGTATTGATGATCACGGAGAAGCGACACGAAAGGTAATGTAGCACAGTATACTGTATATGTGTATATATATATATATATATATATATATATATATATATATATATATATATATATATATATATATATATATATGTGTGTGTGTGCCGTGAATAACATTAGACACCGAAGGAGATCGTCATGCGCCATTCCGGTTCAGTTTCCCGTTAGCTTCTGCTATGACATTCAATAAATCACAGGGACAAACATTCGAAAAAGTCGGATTATTTATTAGAGGAAAAGAAACAAAAGTCACTCCCGGGCAGTTAATGTGTCTCCAAAAAACGGAATCAAAATTCAGTGCAATCTTGAAGAAAAGGTAATCGTGTTTACTGAAGCTTTAAAGTAAAAATGCAAATAATGAAATTGAAACAATTCCAAAGGGGAAAAAAGCTTTTAAAATTGTATATCCGATTAACCAAACACAGCGAGGAGGTGGCAGAGCCCCCCAGTTTTTTTGTTTTATGAAAAAACATTTTTATTTCTCTAATGTGCTCTACGTGCCTGCCATTGTGTCCGTCCGTCCGTCCGTCCGCCGGCGCTGCTGCTGAACGCGTATTAGCGCAGCTGGAGTTGTGCTTGAATGGCGTTGGTGATCCGTTCCGTTCCCTAAGATGATTTATCTTTCAGATCTTTTCCTGATACACCACGGCCTTCAAATGCCCCCAAAGATAAAAAATCAAGTGGGCCATCAGTGGGATTTCGATTCGTTGCTCTTTATTTAAACACATTTTTTAGGGTATCTGAAATATAAAAAGTAAAATATTAAAAACCATATGTCTGGAAACTTATGGCCCACCGTGTGTATATATGTGTGTATAGTGATGGGGTGTCACATTTATTATTATTATTAGTTCCCCTCTGAGTTTGCGTGTGGCTTTTGGCCCCGCTGGTCCTGGTGAAGTGACGGCTGCTCCGCTCCACTGATGCACAACACCAACATTTGTTAATGTGGCGCCTTCACGTACAAAATATAATTCAAGGTGCTTTAGAAATGGCAATCAGTTGGGGACCCCAAAAATAATAATAAAGTAATTATTCAAAGGGTCAGACAATCAGTGGAGAAACCTGTAAAGCGAGACCCCCGGAGGCTCCGATGAGCTTCACGTTGCTGTTGGTAATCGAGAACAGTGGAGCTCATTTCATTAGCGCGTCTCTTTTATTCTTCTCTTGTTTTGTGTTCAGTTAAACACAACAGGGTAGGTTTTTTTTTTTTTTTAACATTTATAAGACATTTAGAGATATTTCTATTTTATTTTTTTAACTGTCTCGTGTTGTTTTCCTTTTATTTTCCGCTTTTCCTGTGCAATTCGCTCCCCTAATAGTGACAAGCAGCGCAGCCGACCCCCGGGATGATCAAAGCAGCAGCGACTTCAGCGTCGGACCCGCTAATTAATAAAAATCAATGAAATAACCAGAACAGCTGGAAGAGCAGAACGAAAATGAGGCTGAAAATCCCGTTAATGACATCTTCCCATATATCTGCCTTTTTTCCATTTTAATAAAAATCTATGAGCCTCGGTTTGTAATTTCTACATTGAGTCTAAAACACAGAAACTGGGAAATGAGGGCTGACTGAGCTCGGCTACGAGTCCCAGAAAAACCTGCAGCCACGGGCGGGTCACCCGGAACCGAGTTTGGGAGGCGCTGATCTGAAGGAGAGGAGAGGAGAGGAGAGGAAGGTCGGGGATCGCCGGCTGCTGCTGCTGCTGTCAAACCCGCACGGCGTCTGAGGTGCCGCCACACCGTCCAGCGGCCACTAATGCTGTGACACTTTAGTCTTTGTGTGCTTCACAAGTGGAGTGATTTGAGTTTTCTAAATTATTGGAATAATTCTTTCATTTTTTTTCTCCACCACATTCCCTCTTTGTCATCCGTTGAAATTCCTACCAGCAGTTCATCAAAATGTCAAAGCGGGCAAAAGGTGCCAATGCCACGGAGAGGGGACTGCGAAGGGCTGTGTGGAGCATAGACATATACTGTATAGATACTGACGCCGCATTCATTGTGTTGCCCAGTCGACACGATACGTCAGCGCGTCCGCCATATTGCGAGTGGCAAAAGTGCCATTTAAATTAATAGAGGTAGACGTGGAAACGGAAAAACAATAATTGCATTTAAACGATACTGTTTTAAACGTTATTTATACACTAATAATGACAATAGTTAAATAATAATAGTAATGACTATTATTAAATAATTCCTCCCATATAAGTAACATTTCTAACTAACTAAAGACATGAGCATGAAATGATGGTTGTCAATTTCAAACTGTTTCCTCGATGTGCTCCTTCATCTGAGCCAATCTCAGCCTGAACAAACTGATCGATCAAAGATCCAGCTCGTCGACGGTCAATAACATGCTCGGCTGCTTTGCCCACCTTGACTGGACCCTCAGATGTTTTTTAGTGTGAGCGAGTGGTAGCAGTGGCGTAGCGTAGTGGGGCGGCAGGGGCAGCCCGCCCCGGGTGGCACTTTTAGGGGGCGGCAAAGAATTACTGTATATTTAGTCTTTTAAATTGAAATACCTAACTAAGGGGCAGCAATATTTTCCTCCGCCCTGGGTGGCTGACACCACGCCACGCCACTGAGTGGTAGCTTTGATCATATGATGGCGGCACAGCGTCTGTCACCAGACTAGCATGGCACACGTCACAGGACAGCTTTCACCAAAGCCTCTCTAATGGCTACCTGAGGTGGGAAGCCTTCCGAGTTTGAGGAATGTTAACGGCTAACAACAATCAACAGTCGGTGACTCAACACGTCGTTTGGAGGCTCACTTGAGCTCATAAATTCTTAGCTTTGTTAGCTCAGCCTGGCGTAGCTGAAGTGAAGATTAGAAAACGGATTTTCTGAAGCCAAATATAACTAAACAATTGTTCAGCCTTAGCTATGAAATGTAATCCCCCGGATCGGGTTTGGAGCGTACGGCGGTTTGTACAATCCCACAATCCCAAGCAGCACGTTATTCATGACTTCACTCCACAGCAGTGCCACTCGCAATATGGCGGCGAGGCTGACGTACGATGCTGCTGGTCACACGGCGTCTAGTAATTCTATGTCTATGGTGTGGAGCCGATCCGCTGCAATGCATTGTGGTCCCGCAGGTTTGGCTGCCATTAACCGCCATCTTTGCTGTTCTGCAGTGTCGGCCAGAGGCAGCTTGTGTGTCTCGCGAGGGCTCTGCTGAGAAAAACGAGGATTCTGGTGCTGGACGAGGCGACGGCAGCTGTGGACCTCGAAACAGACGACCTGATCCAGTCGACCATCCGGACGCAGTTTGAGGACTGCACCGTGTTCACCATCGCCCACCGGCTCAACACCATCATGGACTACACTCGGTAAGCGTTCAGGACGCTGCGCACCTCGGCTCACACCCGTGTAAATGTCTTCCGTGTCGGGTGACGTGTTTGGGGTCTTGTGTGTTACGTGAGTGAGCTTCACCAAGTCTGACTGTGTGTCACTCACTCCAACACCGTGATTAACGGCAGGCATCTTGATGTGAGAAGGTCTTCACGTCAGAGACGTGGGCAGCCATTTTGTAAGCCACTTTCTTCAAAAAGCAACACCAGAGCAAAGTCTCAGGGGACAACTCAAAGTCCCCAACCCCAAGAGACACAAGTTGTTGTTGCTGCTGCTGCTGCCCAGGGAGGTCCTCTGTGCAGGACCCGCACCCACCCCACATCTGGGAACGGGCACAAGGCACCCAGAGGCTGAGAACGGGATAATCCACGACATGAATGAGTGTGACCTACAGGCGGTTAACTGGGGTGGCATCTCTAAACCAGTCCATGATGGCAAAGAATTTAAACAACACACAATGATGCCCTTGTTAATGCCAACAGCAAACCTGTGCCTATGATGGATGAACCATCTGGCTGGAAGACCCCAGTGAAGAGAAGCAGAGAGTGTGATAGATACTGTGACGCGCCATCTGTTGGAATGTCTGGGCACACCGACACTGCCACTTTTTTTTTTTTTAAGGCTGCTGTAGAACTCCATTTTATTTATCTTTTGAAAGAAAACACAAATCCGCGTAGCCGACATGCCCTTTACCCACAGTGACCCCGTTGTCTTCTTACGGAGGCCATGAAAATGTGAACATCTCAGGAATGCAAACAGATAAAATAAAAAATAAAAAACAAACAGTCAAAGCCGCCGTCCCCACGTTTTTCTGGAGGCCGGAAGCGCAGCGTGTGTCTGTCACCTTCCATTGCTGTAGGGCCGGGTGACGAGTTTGGTTCCTGCCACCTCCGTTTCCCATGATGCTCCAGACGAATCAGCGGTCTCCCTCCACACTCGTTTGGGTGGTTTTTGTTGTTTTTGCTTGAGCTTCGGTGCCCACGTGTGTGGCCGTGTCCTTTATTGTCCTTTAGTGTCCTTTATTGTATTTTGATCCGCTTCTCGTGTGACTTCTTAAAGCCACCTCTTTGTTTTGTGTTTTGCAGTGTCCTCGTCCTGGACAAGGGACAGATCGCTGAATTTGACACCCCAGCAAACCTGATTTCAAAGAAAGGGATCTTCTACAGCATGGCCAAAGACGCCGGCCTGGTGTAGCGGGGGGACGGACGGACGGGCGGGCGCGCGCTGCTCTGCCTCCTCCGACGTGAATGTACGTGTCGACGGCGGGTGATTGTGTGGCACGCCAGACTATGCAGCTACCGATGGCAGAAGCCAGTTTTATTCTGTTTTTATCAAACTAAAGAATGTTCATATTTTTATACTCCATTTACGGCTCCATTGGGTGATATTTAAATGAGGGGGTGGGGCTCGGGTGGGTTGGGACATCATCGGGTATAAAGGGGGTCTGCAGCACTGGCACCGGTTCATCGGGTGGGCCGTCCTCGCGGCCGCTCACAATTCTGACTGTAAACTTAGAAATCCCACCCTGACACCAACAATACAGCGGAGGCCTGGGGGTCCGCACCACTGGCGATTTTTAGTTTGTCAAAAGTCTGCACTTAAGTTCAACTAAGCAAGTGTGGTGAGTTGGTTTAGAGACCGCACAGCCCGTGACCCCCGAGACCACCCAGGACTGTTTCTAAAGAGCAGAGGCGCTCATTGATGGCCACGACACACAGAAAGGGCCTGAGGTTTCACTCCAGCAGACGGGGCCGGGGATGCGTCTCCTGATTAAATGTGCGGTGGGCCCAACCGGGGGTCTCGGGTCACTGAGTACCCAACTGCACCCACCCTGACGACTGAGAAGGAGAGTAAAAAATAAAGGACAGGAATTAAAGACCACACAGCGCGTGCACAGACCCCTGAGGGGCCAGAAAACAAACCACGCCGTGGAGTCCTCACGTGATACGCCCAGAAGACTGCAGTGCTGGCAGACACCACAGATCTGAAGGTGGCACCGCTGCCCACCAGAATGAGCCCACCCTGCTTGGAGCCGTGGAAGCAGAAAGCCGCAGATGTGCCAGACGGACAACTGGAGCCTCCTGGGACACCAGAAAGGAAAAAGGTGGTCTGCTAACTCTGTGTGAGTGTGTGTGTGTGTGTGTAGAAGAGCAGCCATGTGGAGACCTTTTTATACGCGAGTATCCTCAGGTGATGAAAACATGGAGTTCACTTCAGCTTCATTATTCACTCTTTTTATTTGTGTTGTGGTCGGTGGGCTTTGTTTCCAGAGGTGGCTGGCCAGGGGTGTGTTGCTTCCTCTTGAACTTAATAAAAAGGCTTAAGACATCCCGCCCTACCCAACCACAAAATCACATGGACTTGAGGACCCCAGAGCTTCGGACCCATTTGCTGCCCAGAATTCTGGTCCTCCATAAAGTGCCACCCCCTAACCTCGGCAGTAATAACCAGGGCCATTTGAGAAGACGAAAGCAGACGTGTGAACCACTGCAGTGCCCTCCACCCTGCCAACACTCAGTGGCATCTCCTGACCTACTTTGTATTGCGAGTGACTTTCTAGTACCAATAAAGTGTGAGCCTGTATTTGTGTCACAAGTGTCTTTGTCACTGTGGTGGCAGCTTTGAGGTGACCCCTTAAGCAGAACATCAGCTCCCAGCTTTAACCCTCCTCCAGTCCTCCCAGTTGTCTGCCACCTCGCGGGTTATTCCCTGTGTGGTCCACACTAACTGCTCCACTACCAGGCTTCTCCACTAATGGATCTCAATGTGGGTTCTTCATGATGATGATAATGAGCGTGGGTTTGTAGCCCCCTGGCCTGTGACCTCCCATCCAAAAAGCAGCTCAGCAGTTGTCTTTCATACTTTCATACAAACACGACAAGCAGCCGGCCCTGCACCCTAAACACACTCGGGGTCACACAAGGAAGCAGCCGAGTTTAAACTGCAGGGAGCACCAAGGCCGAGGTAAGCCACGCATGGGGCCGATAGTCCAGTGTGACAAAGCGGTCATAAAGGGGACAGCCAGCCGTCATGTCCCTCAGCCGCCATTTCTTCTCATTAAACACACCAAGAGTGGCAGATTAGTGAAGGGCGTGCTGCCCTCTTGTGGTGAACTAATTAAATGAACTGACTGGCCTCGGCTCCTGTGCTTAGTGCTTCAGGTACAAACTGCTGAGCTGTTGGCACAGTTTGGATTAGATAGATAGAGATATGAAAGGCACTATATAATAGATAGACAGATAGAGATATGAAAGGCACTATATAATAGATATAGATAGAGATATGAAAGGTGCTATATAATAGATATAGATAGAGATATGAAAGGTGCTATATAATAGATAGATAGATGATAGATAGATATGAAAGGCACTATATAATAGATAGATACTTCTATATGTGATAGGGGAAATTCACATAATCCAGCAGCAACATACTGATATAAAATGATATATTAAATAGTAATAGAAATACATGTAAAAGCAGACCAGGTTAGAATGGCAGACACGTGTGGGAGTGCGACAGGAGCGAGCAGAACTGGCTTTTTAAAACTTGACTTTTCTAATTTGATTTCTGCTTTTGCAGTCCATCATTTACTAATAATTCGCGTGGTGGGTCTGATGCTGAAGGAAATGCGGTGCCCTTTGTCCCCGTGTCTTCTTCACAAGTTGTCATTTTTAAGATGTAATTAAAGGAGCAAACTACACAAAAAAGGTCAAATTCACAGGAAACCAACAGAAGAGAGGTCAGCATTTAAACCGATGGGTGGAAAAATCCAACATTAATGTAAAAATGACAATGAACAGTAGCAGGTGAGAGAAGAAAAAGAAAATGCTAGAAACAAGTTCATCGTGAAAGAGGTTGGAATAAAAACTAGCAGCCACAGGGGGGCACTGGCACCGAGTAGGTAAAGGAGGAGAGGAAGTGCTGCCCTCTTGTGGTGGTCGACAGACAGCCGAACAAGAAATGTGATAAACATGATAAACGTGTCTGTCCCCAGCAGGAAATTTGGCTTTCACTCATTAAATAAATTGCATACACGCGGCAACACAAATACCACAATTACAAAAAGGGAAGACATTTTCAAAGGAGTGAAAACTCCTGAGGTCCCAGTCGCCGTGAGGCGCTATACAGACGTGTTGCCTTTCGGTATGAAGAACCCCGTCACGATTCTTCTGGCATTTTAGCGCCGGTGCCACCGCGTTCAGGGGGCAGGTGGTCGTCGCCCGACACTTTTTTTAAACGTAATAATAAAGTAACACGAGTATGTGTTTTGGGTTTGATTTAATTGTTTATTTTTTATACCTGAAAACGAGAATATTAAAAATAGCGCAGTAAGATACGCGTCACAGGGCCGCTGGTAACGTCACTTTAGCACAGGCTCATTTTGGCCTTTCCGACAACACACATGATTCTTCACCCGCGCATTTCTCCGTTTTTTTTTTTTTCTTTTATAATTCAAGTTTACTTTTTCAGTGAGGCACCCCAGGGCCCAGACGCTGATCCATCAGTCCAAACCATTTTATTATTGTTATTATTTATAAATGGCCAACAATGTCAGTCAGACTTGCTTGCCCGTAACACACAGCAAATGAATTATATGGAGCGTCGTAATCTATACTAATAAAAGGCAAAGCCCTCTTTCATTCACTCACTCACTCACTCACGGACTCGTCACTAATTCTCCAACTTCCCGTGTAGGTAGAAGGCTGACATTTCCCAGGCTCATTCCTTACAGCTTACTTATAAAAGTTGGGCAGGTTTCATTTTGAAATTCTACACGTAACGGTCATAACTGGGACCTATTTTTCTCCATATACTGTACTGTAATGGACGTTAGCCCGATGGCCGTGGGGGGCGGAGCTGCGTGTGACATCACACCCCCCACGTAATCACATGAACTGACTGTAACCGCAGTACGTAGAAAAGAAGGAAGAGCTCCAAAAGAGAGCTGAAGAAAAACGCCGAATACTTTATTACAGTTTAATGAGAAGACACGAGGTATAAACGAGACTTTGTAACGGAGTTAAAATTGCAGTAGCGAGAAACTTTGAAGTGCTGGGTCTTAGCTAACATTAAATAAAGCCGTGGACATCGCGAGATCACACAAGAGAGCAGCTCACGTGAACTGACTGTAGTACGAGTGATCACTTCCATGCATCAAACCTGTTCACAAAACGCATTACACAATTGACAAGATAGGAAAACGAATGTGCTCTGAGCTGAGCTCCACGGCTAACACGGTCTTACAGAAGCAACTTCGTCACGCTGCCATCAAATACTCACAGAAAAATCCACAAGTCTGTATGTAGAGTTTCTCCACACTCAATGTATTCCTGGCATCACCGTTATACCCTCTGATCTCCCATTTCAATTCAGATGCCTCCAATTTCCAGTACGGCTCTGCTGCGCGATAAGAAGTAAGAAGTCTCAGGGACGGACCCTACAAAACGATGCCATTGATTTGAGGCCACATTGCTTTCCTCCTGGACAAAACTAGACGTTGTATTCTCAAAAGTAATCTCAGTGCACAGCTTCGTCATATTACAACCGGACTGCTGAACTGACAACGTGGTATACAAGGAGATCCTTAACAGATAGTTAGTGGGATATTTTCCCTCAGTTTAAAAAGGTTTTCTTTTTTTCTTAATAAAAATTTAAAAGCAGTACTTCGCCGCTGCTAAGCGTGGGGATTTTGATATATATATATATATATATAGATATACATATATACACACACACACGCACATACAGGGTGTGAAAAACTATTTGCCCCTTCCTGATTTCTTCTTCTTTGCATGTTTGTCACACAAAATGTTTCTGATCATCAACACATTTAACCATTAGTCAAATATAACACAAGTAAACACAAAATGCAGTTTTTAAATGATGGTTTTATTATTTAGGGAGAAAAAAATCCAAACCAAAATGGCCCTGTGTGAAAAAGTAATTGCCCCTTGTTAAAAATAACCTACCTGTGTGTATCCCACCTGAGTTCAATTTCCTGATTACTGCCACACCTGTTTCAATCAAGAAATCACTTCAATAGGAGCTGCCTGACACAGAGAAGTAGACCAAAAGCACCTCAAAAGCTAGACATCATGCCAAGATCCAAATGAGAACAGAAGTCATTGAGATCTATCAGTCTGGTAAAGGTTATAAAGCCATTTCTAAAGCTTTGGGACTCCAGCGAACCACAGTGAGAGCCATTATCCACAAATGGCAAAAACATTTTGTGTTTACTTGTGTTATATTCGACTAATGGTTGAATGTGTTTGATGATCAGAAACATTTTGTGTGACAAACATGCAAAAGAAGAAGAAATCAGGAAGGGGCAAATAGTTTTCACACCACTGTAGATGTGTATATATATATATATATATATATATATATATATATATATATATATATATATATATATATATATATATACATATAACAGCAACGTTCATAACAGTGACAAAACAATTACATTGACAATCATGTTACGTTATTTTCAAAATGTTTCCTTTTCTTTTTCATAATTTCTTTAACACACTACTTCTCGGTATTTTGCCAGTATTTTATATAAACACACACACACACACACGTACCGAACAGTCCACAGCATTAAGTACTGATGAGCCTCCAGTGAGGAAGGACCCCTTCAGGCCGACTGTGACAACACAACCCTAAAAACAGTTAAAACTCCACCAAGGCAAACAAACGTAAATCTCAAACTGACCGCACGGGACACCACGAGGGGGCGCTCCTCGCCTCCACAGCTCGTAAGTGCAGAGACGACTCACTCTGCTGTGTATTTGTGCCGCTCGCTTTACCTTTTAATAATAATAATACATTTTATTTATTTATATAGCGCCTTTCCCACGCTCAAGGCGCTTTTACTCCTCCCGTGGCCTAAAGCATAAAGCAAAGAGGAGAGAACGAAAGCATCCAAGTGGGCGCCACATCATCACACGCCCACCAGCAAGTCAACGGCGCGTCACCCGATCAGGCAATCAAAACTACAAAGACACGCGCGACGCCTAAAGTGACGGCCACCCGAAGTGAACGGAGGTGAAGAGCTGCCTGCCATTACGGCGCTGCTTGGTCTCCACACTGGCACCGATTTAAGGATGCGGCCCGCTTATTACGTAATGTTCACGTGTGAAGGGCCCCACGCCGAACTGAGCAATTTCACGTGCCAACCTTCACCCACCTTTATCAGGGACAAAGGCACATAAAGGCTGTCGGCCAATCATTTACTTCCGCGAGTGTCCTGCTAAACTGTAATGTGTCACTTTCCTCTAAACGGCACAGTAGTCGCCGCACGAGCCCCTCGCTCCGTAACCGAGATGTGGTCTTTGTTCTCGGCCTGGTGTTTATCCAGTGGCGGTCACACGCGTGTCCCGTGTGTCTCGGCTTGTTGTCTTTTTCGAGCTTTTTTTCACGGGGACATTTCGCAGGCCAGCAGTCGCCATCGTTCGTTTTCTTCTCAGAGGAAGGTGCAGCAGCAAAGGCACGCGCGAGGACTAAAGTGACGGCCACCTAATTGGGTCCCGTTTGTAAAACGCCAATCTGGTGAACGAGCAGACGTTTACTTTTACTAATCGATAAAAACCCGCCAAGCCACGGCGTTCCTCCTCGACTCAATGGCGCGTTTTCACACTGGCGGCTCCTTCGTCTAAAATGTAACTGCAGTTGCGAGCCGCGCGCCTTTACTTTGAACCAATCACACCTCATATGCAAATAAGCTTCCCACAATGCCTACTTAGACTTGTCAGACGAACTGTCGTTTCTTCGTGGCTGCGTTCTTACTGCACCGCTAACTCCTCGGTTTCGAGTTTTTTTTTTTTTTCCTTGACGGAAGAAAAGGGACTCGCTGGTAGCCACCGTATGCATCGGGTCGAGAAGGCGGATCGCTTGTGCGGTTTACGCCGCTATGGCTGCAGCTGCTGCACCAGGATGTGTTGTGTGACTACGGGGACAGAGCCCGCTGTCCATGGCGATGTCACTTCACGAAGTCCGAGGTGGCTGTTCTCACGGCGCTTCGGTCTGCTGAGTCGCATTTGCTCAGAAAAGATCGCCAGTTCGAGTGTCCGCACGGCCCTGAAAACGTCCCACCGAGTCAGTCAGCCCCCTCTGCCCGGTACCGTGAACGCGGCCCACGTTCCACATCCTTACAAAGCTCGAAGGTTCTTCACATTTTCCTTCCCATTAGTTTTTGTGTGTATTTCGTGCTCGTTACCGGTCCTGCGTAAAGTGTGGAAAAGAACAACCAGCAGACAGCGCGGCTCTCCTGGCTGACATCACGTATTAAACAATTGTACACACACGTCAACAAAACCACAACATTAGAGAGCGACCTCCGACGATGGAAGGCCATTTTCAGTCAAGTCATTTAAGATATGGCGACAGCAGTTTTTATTCAGGCCGATTACAATTTTAAATGCCAATATTAAGACTGATGGCCTTTTTATTTTGCTTCTGTTATTAAAATGCGGTGGTCGCTCCTCTTCTTTTCCAGCCTGTGGTAGTTTGGGAGATATGCAAATCGCAAAGCTTCAGTGGCCTATCAAACGGCTACTCTTTCAGCCGTCACAAATATGTGCAAATGACAGCAATTTTGATAAAGCTGGATAACCCTAAAACGAGCACAGGCTATAACAATATCAATAACCTACATTACATGGGCCCAATTATAGACTGGTCAATGATGATAAATCTATTTCAGTTAAATTATAATTTTATTACTGTGCTCACACACACACACACACCTTTCAGAACTGACAGAGCACACAGATGCATTTGTTCATTCATTAATCCCCTAACGTATCTTACTTCTTCTAATCAGGACATGTGTACATAAAATAACAGCCATATATTCTTTACAGATTATTACCTTGATAAACATCATCATAAGGTGCAGTGGAGGCCCCGAGGCTAACGATCTGTGCTGGTACCTGGAAGGATGTCGGTTTAAATCCCATTAATGCCAGAAGGGATCCTACTCTGTTGGGCCCTTAACTTGAAAACTGCTCCAGAGACGCTGCACAATGGCCAACCCTGCACTCTGACCTCCAAAAGTCAAGCAAAACCACCACCACCACCACCTCTCAGGCATTAGTAAAGTGTGCAGAGAACCAAAAATCAACACACTTGCCCACTCAGCACCTGCTGTGTACACTTCGGCGAGTGAGATGGCCTTCATTTCGGTGTTAAATTAAACCTGTTCATGTGAAAGCCTACATCTTGAACACATCATCATCACCCTCACAATCGGCCATCTTTGTATCCTCCATGTATCAAATGTCGTCATCCCTGAGGCAAGAGTTGTGTCCTCCATGTCCAGCCACCTATCAAAGAGGCTCACTCACCTTAACCGATGACTCAGAATCCTAAACTGTAACTCACCAGGACTCATGGATGACGGTCCACTTGCACTCAATTTAACTTGGTACTACAGACATAAGAAGAAGAAAGGGAGGCTAAACATCCCAGAGACTCCCAAGAGTGAACAAACAAATCAACAATCATCAGGTCCTACCCACACTTATATGGAGAAAACAGGTTCTTGTGGCACGAGGTTTGTGTCAGGATGGTCCATTGTCATCTGTGATCCCAAATGAAAACCTAACGATTCTGGCAGCATGTAAGCAGGCCCTGGAGTGAAGGCAGCCAAGCACCTTTTATGCATTTTGGATGATTTGCTGCATTCGGAGCTTAGCTTTGGCTGAGGCGCCAGCCTACCAGATCGTGATGGTGGCACCACTACTGTCACTGGCAGGTTCAAGTTCTTCATCTGCTCCTCTGGGGAGCTTTCTTAATGAGTGAAGTTGAGATCCTGGCCTAACAACACGGCACCAGCGTTTCTTGGGAGTACACCAGGGTGTCCTAATGATCAGAAAGACCATGGAGATACCCCATGACAATCCACTCGAGTGTCGCTCTCACCTGACTTTAGGAAGCCAAACATCCAGCAGCTGAGCACATCACAATACGGGGTCTGCTCGGGTCAGTCACATCTTTGAATTCTAAGAGTTAACAATGGAAATGATCTTCCATACATCGCCAACCTCTGTGGTCTTAGCAGGATCTAAAGGACTGTCATTTTTGGGGTACTAAACGTTTTCTTTCCCGACATCATTGTGATGATAAAACAAGATGGCTGCATGTTGGAGGCACAACAGGAACACAGGGGCATGGTTGGAAATTGGAGGGCAGATTTTGCAAAATGTTAAGTTTATCTTCAAGCAAAGAACCGCAGACACCCGAAAGGAATGACCAAGTTAACGCGGTGGGCAGCAGGACTTTAGGAACCTTCAAATCTCAACTTGACGTAAATTTTGGACAATGAGTGAATAGGACATATGAGCCTGCTGGGCCGAATGGCGGCCTGTTCTCATCACAACATTTTTTTCTAATGCTAACGGCGCCGCCGTATTGGGACACAACTTGTCTTTAGGATGGCAAAACACCAGCAAAGGAGCCAACCTTGGAAACAGCCGAGCAAACAAAGTGAGCGAAAAGACGAGGCATCCCGACGGTAAGCACAACTCCAAGAACACAAGTCATGCCAAACTGCTTTAAGACACTGATCAAAAAAATTTATTATTCATAACACAAAAATATACAGTTTTTTTGTTTTCAGTCTGAACGAAATGAAAAATATTGATTGCACTTCTTTGAAAAGTAGAAGTGATCAAAAAGGCCGTTTGCTTTACGCCTGTGGGGCGGGAGGGATTCGAAATGTTTCCATTCAGAACACTGAACACAACTTTCTAGACAGAGCGGGTGAGACCTTGAATGACGGGAAAGTAGAATCCGAAAACGACAAACCGAACAAGTTACATTTACAGGTGCTGCTTGTTCATTGCTAAATACATGTAAACAAAATAAAATTAAAATAAAATAAAAAAAAAAAATGAGTACAATATCAAATTTACTTCTTGGTGGGTGTGCGATCGAATCCGTGTTTACATCAACAGTCCTGAAACGAGCTTAATAATGGCAACTGATTTATATTACACTTGAGCTCTCCCTCTCTTTCTTTCTTTCTTTCTCTCTCTTTCTCTTTCTTTCTAGGCCACTACAGCTCTTGTTCACCTTGTTTTAAGCAGAAGCAACAGCAGCGGCAGCACGTCAGCTCAGACAGTTTTCAGGTCTTCTTTCAAACTTCAGATCGGCCTACAAAAGGAAAAACGTTAAAGAGACAGTGAGTTAGGACAACTAAACACGAGGTGGGAGTGAAGCATTCAGGCCAAATGGAACAAACACAGTCTCTGCTTTCCTCAGCTACACAAAAGGTCAGAGGACATTTGAAGATTACGTCGGCTTGACAAGAGCGGCCACAGAGTAAACGTGCAGCTCCTTCATTAAGGTAGCAGTGAGCCAGCCGCAGGTGAAGCTCCACGTTCACTACCTGCATTCACCATTTCTCCTCTGCCCACACTAGTAATGACATCTTTATAAAGCAGAACAGGTAAAGCCGCGGCTCTTTTAACCCAAGATTTCTAGAAGGTAGTTTCCTACAGTGCAGGAGAAGTTAAAGACATACCTCAGTAAATGCTATAAAGCAGCCCGTTTATTTAGGAAATTACTCTTTAATGCCAAATAATTCTTGGCATCACTGCACCCCTACAGTTACAGTCAGAGAGAGTTTTGTGGTGATGAGTTAACAAGTAAAACACAGAAAGTAAAAATAAATAAAAAGCCTTTCAGAAATGTCTAAACAAATAAAAAAACAAAAGGAAACAAAAAACACAACAGCAAGCTTAAGGTTTACAGGCAACAGCATTCAAACATGGAGTTGGGTAGAGAAAGGAGTACCTGGCGTGAGTACCTGCACAGATTGACTGAATCCTTGATTTTTAAATTGGCTTTTCATGGGTCGCTCACAACACCAACGCTGTGTGAGGTATGGAAGTCAGCTGCAATAATTCATAAACCCTACACTTCCAGCAATCCAATGCTACTGGCTCTCGAGTTACAGAACAAACTGCATTAGAATGCAAGGCAATCAGGCAAAAATAATAGATATATACTGCAAAGAGTGTCAGTTATAACAAAGGTCCTTTACATGTGCCTCAGAGGTCAATTAAGAATGGGACTTAAAATGTTAAAAGGGCTAAAGTCAAAAATATATAGGTTAAAAAAAAAAAAAAGTTATTAATGAGACCCTATAGAGTTTGTGAAAAAGAAAAAGAAAAAAAAAAAAAAAGGATATACATTTAACAAGGAATTATATCTAAATAGAACTGGAGCTATACTATAGAGGCACAGAACGCTCTGGGGAATTCCAGTAGGAATGTGTATAAAATAAGGTACCTCCGCATGTTTTGCAGGACTACACTGTCCTTCCATTCTGGGTATGTTTTTTTCTCTATTTCTTCGCAGCTCCATCTTCTTCCACGTAATACTTACGCTGCACTATTAAACAAAAAAACCTAACCAACAATCAAAAAATCCACTTACCTCGGCCTGATCTGAGGTCATATCAGATCAGTTTTAATTGGACTGAGTGTCACCTTCAGATTTTAGGTCTTCGTTTGTGCCATTGACCTCACTCTCTGGAGCATCCACCTCCATTTGTTCCACCTTGGATGCATCACTTGATTTTTCATCTGTACTGCTCTTCTTGCTGCTGCGCTTTTCATCAGAATCCCTTTTTTCTGAAAGACAGACAACGTGTTAAAAACTGAAATGACTGAAAGGAACTGCAGCCTGACCCACAGAGGGTTAGAGCAAAGGCTGGGCTTGGATGAAGGACCACTGAAGCGATTCAAGTGGTAAAGCCAACAATCAAGTTACCAAAGAGAATCCACATGAAGGTGCATCGAGACCAAAACAGTGACTTAGAGCCCAAGCTCCACCTGTAGCAGTCATCATTCAAAACTTGTAACACAAGTCATCTGATCAGAACATTTATTTAGCAAGTGTCCTGCAACTCTGGATATCACAAATGGCTCAGTTTTTCAAATCTCATAGGTTCACAGAATTCATTTCTGTCACACACACAAAGAACAGTGAGAAGCTTACTTGCAACACACAACTCTCATGTGTACTTCATTTTCAAACAAAAGCCTGTTCACACCTTTGGCCAAATACCTACAATGGTCATCAATACAATTTATTTTTGTATAGCCCAAAATCACACAAGGAGGGCCACAATTAGCTTTAACAGGCCCTGCCAACTCAACAGCCCCCCAGCCTTGACTCTCTAAGAGAAGGAAAAACCCCCAAGAAAACCCTTAATTGGGGGGAATGGAAAAAACCTTGGGAATGTTAAATAACCTTCAGTGCAGCATCAGAGCCCTCCTTTTCCTTCTAAAAGCCAGGTGGGGCTGCAAAGCCTTTCTTTCAAGTGGTGGAGTTGGCTAGTGTGAGAGTCCCCAGTATCCAAGAGGCTGCTCAAAGGTGTGCATGGACACCCGACAAGACTTCATGTGAAAGCAACTTCTAGAGTGTCCAGGTGTGAATGTGGAGGTGACCCACTAGAAAGCAGACACGTGCCTGCTTCTTACTAGAGGTGTCATTCAGTCTGCTGCACAACATGAGGATGGGGTGGGCTGGGGGTACCACAATTACCCAATTGTGGGCAGTTTTGTCAATTGCCATTAGTGCTGCTGGGGGCCCTTCACCATACGACTACCATTATCAAACATGCCTAATCCAACTGAGGGTAGCAGGATAGAAACTGGCTCTCTTATGTATACTGGGGCACAACACAAATTAAACAACTGAATGTGCCGTAGTATTCTACTGCTTTGTTGAAAATGTAGCACTTTTAAGCAAGGAGACTTGCAGAAAATCAATATGCATAAGTCAGGGTTAGGGTCATTGCACACCACTTTCTGTAGCCACTTCCTGCATTTCGAAGAGAGGCTTCTATGCCAAAGTGAAACGTGAATTAGATGTTTTAAGATACATGTGGTTCACCTAGTCTCCTCAGTTCTTACCTTTGTCTTTTGATTTTCCTTCCCTCTCCTTCTCTCTGCTCCTACTCCTGTGTTTATGAGATTTCCTTTCTGGGCTTCTGGATCGTCGTTTATCTCTGCTTCGGGACCTCTGCTTCCTCTCAGAGCGGTCACGACTCCGCCGACGATCTCTATCCCTGCTCCTTTTAAGAAAGCACATTAGAATTTTGGCTTGCGACTCGGGCTTAACACACATCCACCTAACTGTTCATCACTCAGTTCTCATATTATTCACCCAATCCCCTCTCTCTTAGAAGTGACATTCCATGATATGCATTAAAATTTCAGGAGGTGGTCCTCACAGAACACACAATCAGGTTAGAAGTGAATTGCCCGGCGACTACAACTTCAACTAACTTCCTTTAATAGAAAAATCCCATTTCTGCTCTAGTACCAGATTTTTAGCCAATATCCCTCAATGTTTGTGGCCCTTTTTCAATAATTTGTTTTCAGCTATGCTTCCATGTTTTCAGACATCTGACTAACCTGCTGTAACTGAACTGCTCTTTTATTCTACTGAACTATAAATATATTTCAGTCCAGTTCCTGGTAGTCTACTTGAGTAGAAGGACCAGGTGCTTATTTATAGTTTCAAGTACAGCAACTTTGGATCACAAGAAAAAACTCAAAATAACCAGAGCCATAAGACGTAATCTGCACAGGACACACAGCACGGGGTTAGCAGACATTTCAATGAAAGTGTGAACAACACGCCCTTCAACCAACCAGTACCTGCTTACATAACAGAATTTCACTTTCACACTCAAGTCATAAAAAAATAAATAAATCAAACACTTGCTAACTGGCAGTTTTCGAAGTCTCGGCATTACGCGTATTACGTAATTCCCAACATCATATGCTTAATTGAGAAAGCAACTACCGCTGCATGGACATATTCAATAAGGACATTTCTTCAGGATTTGCGCTCAAAAGGGTGGAGTAGTGCGATTACTGTCTTCATGCCTCTGTGTCATCCTGTATTAAACGTAACATGTGAATGACCTCGGACTGTGGTGGTGCCACTTTTACTTGTCCACTGCCTACAGAATGTCTTTGAGCAGCTGAAATCTTCCTGTTCCGTGTGTCTTGCTGTATCAATGCATCTTGATTGCAAGTTCCATGCTGATTTCCCAATGAAACATGTGCTGCTGGCTTTTTACTTGAATCAGAGTAGGGGCTTCAAATTCACTCAAACTTTCCTGCTCACCCACCCACTAAACAAGGGCCATAAGCCTCACCTGGTACGTTTTCCTCATTGCTGGATCTTGTAATAGATTGCATTGCTATTCTGTTTGAAGTCTTAACTGCACATCCCAACCTTGGCACTAAGCAGATCATCACTTTTAGAAACATACAACTTGTTAAAATCTCCTCATGTAGATGGTCATTATTACCTTCCTTTCCATCGATCACTCGGTGCTCCATTATCAAGGGGACCCTTTCTGGTAACGCTATTGCTTTTAAATGTTATTTAGTTTCATTGACATGGCCTGCACCCTGTACTGCCGCTGAATTACACTCTGTTAGCTCTGGCATTGATGTACTGGAAGACCTGGCATTTTGACAAAGAGCACATCTACTAGGACAGGAATGTCATTTCTAAAAAAATATTTTTTAAATGTTAAGGGAAATGTACATTTTATTTTCCACCATTAATAAACTTGCACAGCCTTCAAATATGTTAGAGAAAACTGTATAAATGTAAAAACTACGTCTAAATAAAACTTGTCTATTTTTCTCACACCCCAAGTACATGTCTAATTCCACTAGGGCCAAGGGCTGTGGGGCTGTCCCAAATACAGATTCTGAATGCCTTTATTATTATTTTAGTCGAGTCTTCCATTTTGTTGGCCAACACTAGGTACACAGTCCTGGTCTCACATAAATGGACATTACCAGCAAGTCTCCATGTTTGGCACAGTAACACTTCTCTGGAGAATGGCACCTTTTACAATATAAAAATGTATACATTTGACTGCCACCTTGCATTTCTGGCTAACATGGTGGAGTGGACTGCTGCCACACAATTAATATATGACATGGAGAAGCTGCTGTGAAAGATGGTAATTATTTACTGCTGTGCCATTCTGTTCTGATTCAATGCCTTAACATCACAGTTCAGTCTGGAGTGGTGTTCACGTGTTCTGGGAAGTTTTTAAAGTTCCTATGATGTGCCACCTTCATGTGACTTCATTCATGTGAACTTCAGGTTGGACTTTTGGAAGAACTGCAAAGATGATGTTAATTTGCTTCTTGGTCTGCATTTAAAGACAAAACTAACTAAAGGCATTAAAAGTGCTTTTGGAGTCATGTAATACAACTGGACCATAACGCAATTTCTGGCTGACCCAGTTATTCATACATTGACAGCAGTGAACGGTCAGCTTTATATCACAGAGAATTCAAAATAGCAGTTTTCTTTGAACTGTCACATTTAGAAACTAATTTAGGAGTGTTTGTGTGTGAAATTTGACAGGAAAACTCGCCTCATTTGTCTAACATCGCAAGTTATCCTTGATCCCAAAGGTGCTCCATAAAGCTCAGAATATGTCTCACAACTCCCTCTAGATGAGACTACCCCCCAAAGTCTCCATTTCATACAAAGCTCACCACTCACCTCCTATCCACATCACTAGCTAACTGTGATGCGGACAACAGTCTCTGGTTAAGCTACAACTATCTGAAACTTAAAGGGGGTGGGGGCGCATGCAAGGGGAGACGAACACCAAACACCAATCAAAAATATACATGGTCTAAAATGTCAAGAGTTTGTTGATTTCAGATAATTTACAAGAATTGAAGAAATGTAAGGATGTTTGTATTTTTCAAGTGTGACAGACAGCCGCGAGGCCGTCATAATGAAAGGGCTGGGGGAGCAAATGTACGTACGCAGGGCGCTGCCTTACCCAGAGCTCTAAATGGCAACCCCCCCGAAAAAACCAACCCCAAACTGCAGTAGCACCTCAGATCCCCACAGGGCTCCATGCAAGTTAGAGTTTGGCACAGCCCTGTTGGGTTTCTGCCACACATGGAAGTATTTCCAAATAATGCTGATGCATCACCAGAAGTGCTCCCACATACAGCATAAAAAGGACCACCTCACTTCACTTCACTTGAGGGGCCCCAAGCCAAGAGGAAGGGAGACAAAGTTTGCTGGAAGGAGAGACAGTAGAAGAAAAGGGAGAAGACAAAGTGCTCTGTGCTTTTATTGTACTTATTGTGATTTGGATTGCAAACTATGTGGGGCAGGTAGAAAACCAAAAAAAGAAAGTGCTTCCCAAACTTTAATAAAAGCCTTGTGTGTTGCTGGACTGAGGGGGGTACGTTAAGGACCGTGTCTGTTGTGCCGGGTGGTCACACAGGTTACATATAGAGAACTGTCTGAATTCAATTTTCTTAAACCTTTAATAAAGTTATTAAAAGTCAGGGAGTGTCACTCAATTATGTTGTTCTCACAGTACAACGATAAAACGTGAACCTTTTATCGCTTTTTAACGGCTCCAGTTGTATAGTTATACATACCATGCTACAAGACTAATTATAAGCTTGTCACATAATAACCCTCCTCCTAGGTTACCTTGCCAACAAAGTGAATGTCAACACAAGGGTCTTAAACTGAAGTCATTCGAGCCCCTTCTAAGCAGAGAATATAAATACCTGCTGCGTTTCCTCTCACGATCCTTACTCCTAGACCTTCTGCGGTCTCGTGACCGGCTGCGACGCCTTTCAGAAGTCCTGCTTGAATGGCGGCTGCGTGAATGACTGCGCCGACGCCGATCTCTGTCACGATCTCGCTCTTTTTCTCTCTCGCGGTCTCGTTCCCGCTCTCTCTCTTTCTCACGTTCCTTCTCCCTTTCCCTTTCTCGATCTTCCTCCTCCTTTCTTCGCCTCTTCTCCCTCTCCTCCCGTTCTTTTTCACGATCTTCCCTTTCTTTTCTTCCCCTGTCTTCACGTTCTGGTTCATGGGACCGTCGTCTTATCTTCTCCTATTATTGATTCAAAAAACACAAAGGGAAAGTCAAATACATCTGCTCTAAACAGGAAGGAGCACAAGGGAGTGAAAGTTGGATATTTTATTAAATCAAAAAAGTGTCCATTTTTAATTTTTCAAATTTGTTAAGTTTCAAATTGATATTAGAACATTAATTCCACAACAGCTCTAGACCATGGGAACAGAATTTCTCTTTCCAAATACAAACAGATTAAAATACATAACAGTTCAGTCTAAAGAAATATTCCCAGGCGACGGACACTCAAGTGTACGGAAGAATACCAGTCGCTCATTTGTTTTCTCAAGACAAAGAAAGCACAGCAAATCTTACTTTATAATTCATCCACACCATTAACAACAATTTCACCTAAGGCATATAATGCATTTCTGGAGAATTCATTTAATATCAATGATTGATCTAAAATGGATTTGTCTCTCTCTACTAAATAACACTAAAGAAAAAAAATCTGAGATGAGGCTGAGGCTCTAAACAGAACCATCTAATATTTCCTGTGTGAATTTTGAAAAGAATGCTATACAAACAGTGTTCGTGTGGGCAATAGCTTTTACTTCAGGTGTGTGTTTTAGGCCTGAACTGTACTGTAGTTGTACCCAAGCACAGATTCTCATCCAATGATTTATTTTTTTTAGGTTTTCATTAAAAGAACAAACCAAATCAAATTTCTCCTACTAAAAAGCCTAAAACAAAAATCAATCAATGTAAACCAAAAAGTTAGTCTGTTCCTCTAAAAGAAAAATTAGACAATTACATTTATTATCTGGTGCTACATAAATGTTACTCATGTCTGCTAATCCCGCAGTGCCTGCTGTTTGGTTAGCCTTCAACAAAATGACTCCTACGTACCTTTAACTCTTCAACAGTTGATTTAATTTTGGCATAACCCATGTGTTGCTTTCCCATTAAATGATCATCCACTCTTGACTGGGCATCCCCAACAATAAGAAAAGCACCACAGACTTCACATACTTCCATCTGCTTTTCTTGAGCAGCAAAGCTTTCTATTGTCTTTTAGAAACGGAGAAAACCATTAGCAACAAAAGACACACAAAGCCTCAATTATAAAAATGAGAAAATACTATTAGTGCAATATTTACTTAAAACTTCAAATTCTAACATCTGGCCAGCTAGGCCTAGTCCAGGTTATAAACCCTTCAAAAATGATTTGTGTAGACAAACACTGGCTTCTTGCATCAGTATGCTAATCATCATATAACTTTCACAAGACACCTACCAATACCTATAGCCTAATTTTGTTTTCTATTTTGAACTAATGATCCAAATCAGAGATTATTATTATTATTTTGGGTATTCTTTTCTTGTGCTTTGTCATTCCAAACAATAATGAAAGGGCAGTTCCATTCCTTAAACTCTTGTATGAATAAGAGAGTTAAACAAATGAATACAGCAAACACCAATCCAGCCATTTTGAATGCGTGATTAGTTCACTTACAGATGTTGTTGATCGCAGCTGTTCTCTTTCATCTTTTAACTGTTCCACAAGTTTCATCATTCCTTGTGCTTCTTCTACCTTGCCCTCTGAGCCAAGCTCTTCAATCTGGAGGAAAAGGAAATGCTGCCCATAAACCTCAAACAATTTAGCCACAAAGAAACTTCACACAGCATTTTCAAACCCCCTTAATCCATCTGAGAGCCCCAGGATGGGAGTCAGATCTCGTCCTGACAGTAGTTGGCACCAAGGAGGAAACAAATAATTGCCAGAGATGGAGGGAAAAGGAAATGAAGGAAATACAAAATTGGAGAGGGTGTTGGTGTTGATAATTTAAGAGACATAATTTAGCAATTAAGGAAACCTAGTCAGAGCTTTTACATTTCCTATTTGAAAAAAAAAAAAAAAAAAGAGTACAATAAATGGCATTAATGTTTCTGACCAAGCGTGCTGGCGCTGACAAACAACCACGTTTGCCAATTCTTAAATATATTAGCACTACTTTACAGCCAAATACAAAGATATGCCCGGGGTCCCAGAAAATATACAGAAAGCTAGAAAAATGCATATATTTATAGATGTAAAGCCTTTAAAGTAAACTGTTTTACAGTGCCATTTATAACTGCATAACCATTAATTTATACAGAATCAGAGAACATTAACTTGAGGAAAGGTTGAAATATAAATACTTTACTATCAAAAACACAAAGGTGCATTTTTGGAGGTTACGTCAGTAAGGTCCACAATACTTAGAGAAATATGTTCAATCAGAATTTCAACTTCCCTAAAACATACCTGAAGTAAAAGTTCTTCAATTTTTTCTGTCAAAACTTGTATTTTTTCTTCATTCTTGCCCGAGGGTCCAGAACCCTAGAAGTCAAATATAAAATAAAGAAAGCTAAAGATTTATAAAAATAAAACATTAAGATAAATTTCAGGATACAGTCCACCCATAACAAACCAGATATCACATAATGACTTATTTAATCTCATCCAGTCCTCTCCCAGAGCACTATTGTTACCAGAAAAGACAGAGAATTAAACACTATATACACGTAAAACTTTTCGGCATCCAAAGAAAATATGCTTTGATTTTCTAAGTAAAAAGATAACAGAACCTCTGTAGGGAACAAACTTAAACATTATATTTCTGCAAAGAACTGTGAAGGCCATTCTAAAACCTTTATCACTTGTGTTCATAGGCGATTTTGTGGGAGGTTTCGGATTACTGTCTTGTAACATCCAATGTCTGTTCAGCTTTTTTATTACCTACGGGACATTAGATTCCAGGGTTTGAAGATGCTTAACAGAATCAATTCTTCCCTCTTCTTGCATAGCAGTGCCTTATCCTTAACAGCCGTCTCCCTTATCCTGCAAATGTACTTTGGTGACTGCAGTCATACATTTGTTTTTGTTTGATCTGACCACAACACTTGGTTCCAAAATACTTCCGGCGTATGTTAAGTGTTGTGTTGCAAAGCTCAGAGGGTGACCTTTGAAAGGAGATTACAGGTAAAGTTTCCTTTTGTTGACAAGCTTAATCATCAGATGAAAGGAGAGAAAGGAAAGGTGCAGATCATATTTGCTCATTTGACTAGCTCACCACTGTTCTCTGTGCCAGGGAAACCTTCCTGCAGGTTCTTTGCAGTGATATGGGGGGTGTCTTTGCACACCAGATCAGACTACACACAGGTTTAAAGATGATTTGTCTTGACCTTCCAGACCTTTTCTTTCAACACTTCCCCTTACATTTCTTAATGACATTTTGGATAGTGAAAACTGCAAGCATAAAGCGAATAAATATCTTCTTATAATCACTCCCTACTTTGTAAAAGTCAGTTACCTTTACATCAAATCAGTTTGTCAGCTTATGGCTGTTGAGTGTAAGCATAGCACAGAGGTTCAAGGGTTTGCAGAATTTATTAAGATCAGGAATTTCTTTTTTTTTTTTAACCGAGTTTTCTTAACGAGTCATTTAAGTTGTAAAGAATAACAAAAACAGCACTAGTGGATCAACAGGGAGGGTGGGCAAACAGAACCCACTTTTTTTTTGGTTTTTGCTTCCTAATCCAGGGATCCTTGGTTCATTTACAATGGTAAATGTGCAACGTTAAGTAACAATGTTTATATGTTTAGAAATCAGTGAGGAAGGCGACCTCCTGGTCAATGAACTGTTTGGGATGAAACCCTACAGCCACTGCAGGCCTACAGAATCAAGAGTGAAGTCATCCTTGGCTAATCTGCTCACTTCAACACACTACACTAAAGGAACTTTTCAGGAATAGCCTTTGTTCAAGCTAGTTCCCTACAGAGAATTGGTTAACATGATTCCACTTAGAAAAATCAACAAAAATGGCAGTTTGATCATGGGTGCACATCCTGTTGCACATAACCATATAAACATGTCCACCATATCTGAACACAGAAGTCTCCAAATGACGAACAGATTTACAACTTAAACACAACTATTATTCAGGCTTGAAGGTCTAGTAGCTAAGACCCTGAACTTGAAATCCTAAATTGGTAGTTTCAATCCTAACCAGATCTGCTGTTTAAATCAAATGTGGATTAGACACTGGCCCACAATACAGTACATTCATTCATCCACAACCTCATTCACTCAAACAGTCCAGTATGTAATAAGCGTTTGGTTAACTGGACACAGCTTTGGAATAATGCAAAAAAGTCTATTAAAAAAAAAATAAATAAATAAAAAAAAAAGTATTGGCGTAACTTGTAAATTCCATATACACACTGGCAAGATATTTGAACCCAATCTTCCAGGGACTGAGGCAGCAGTGACAACAATTCTGCCATGATGCATTATACAGGGACATGTACACATATCTACACTCAAAAGCTTTTTGTGTTCTCAAGACTCCTACTGCAAGAAATAAGTAAATGGCGATGTAACACAAAGGTGAACTGAGGGAGAATAAGGCCAGTTAGCAAAGACAATATTCCAGGAGAAAACTTCCAGGGATTCATGTCACATGGCAAAGGGAAACAAAAACCAAATCAGAGCAACAAGCCACCTCTCCTTCACTAGACACTGAATTGTCTCCTAAATGTGCCAAGTACTGAATGCAATTCTGACACCACATCTTCATAAAAAGGTATAGATTAAGTTACCCTTCTGCTCATCTAAGCCACTATCAAAACACACCCAAAATATTAACATATACAGTACATACAGATATAATATGCAGAATTAGATAGACAGAATTTTGTACAGTAGGCATGATTAGAAAGAGACAGACACCCATTAACACAAGACAGAGCTGAGGCCATTGCTATGTACGGTCATAGTTTTAATTCCGCAATTTAATTTATTTATTACCAATGAGCAGTTGTGAATAAGATGAACTGGCCTGGTACTTCCCTTTTATGACGGACTTCTTCAATGCCACTAAACAAACTTACCTCCTTTAAGCATTAATCGACTGCCGTAAAGCACTAAGAAATAGACAAGATTTTCCAGTCATGTAATGACTACACACACATTTTCTGCAAATAACTGATTACTGCATATATTCAGAACACAGTGTTGCTCACTAGTTTCCTCACAACTTACACCAGAATTTTGCTGGGATTGAGACAGGGCCAATCGTGCATGACCTCTACGAATTCTCCGCTCTACTTCGGCTAAAAGAGTTTGTAAGTAGCGAAGGAATTCCCTCTCATAACCTTCTTTCATGAAGCGAGAACTCTTTTCATACCTGTTAAAAAAATATGAATGAAATCCATTCACTTTACAATATTTCACCTTAAGTCAAAATCTAAAAAATTTAAGCTTACAAAAATTGAAACGTTCAACTTACTGTTTACGTAAATTTTCATCATGTATTTTTTCGCATGGACCTATCAGGAAAAAAAAAAATCAAAGAATAACTTAGATGATCACTAAGCTCCTCTACTTTAAAATCTGAGCCTGATGACTTTTATCTGGGATCTTCCAGCAGAGCCTTACTACGACTTTGATGATGAATTCTTTAAGAAGTCAAGAATAAAATTAATTTGAGTCGTGGTTATTCTGTTTAATGTTATGACTTTGAAGTAAGACTCTAAGTGTAATGTCTTTTCCAAAGTGCATTTCCCACCATTGAACACTGGGAGAGTTGGGGGGTTAATAAATGTTTGACACGTCATGATTTTGTCTTCAATGATGCTGCATCAATGCATAAATCTCCAAAACAGGGCATTTATAGGGGCTTATGAATCAACTGGAAAAGTGCACAATACAAGATATTTTGGCAAAAAAAAAAAAAAAAAAGTGTGTGAATGGAATGATAAAGAAAAAAAAACTCACAAACCTCAGAACAATGGGCTTTAAAAAAAACATACAAAATGAAGTCTTTATTTTAGGGAAAAAATAGTGAACACAACTAAAAAGGTTAGCTAAAACAAACAAATTAAGGTATTAACAACAGTAAAATGATATTAATACACACACAAACAAGTTACGCTAATTTGTATAAGTACCATTAAGTCACATCAAGCTAACATCTGACTCGGGCTTAAGGCTTTTAGTTTTTCTCTCACAACTAGACAGCAGTTGGTCACATTAAAAAAAAAAAAAGGTGTAAATCTGTGATCAGATCAATCAAACCACACACAGGAGTGGTGAGAAACAAAGAGTAGTGCCCAGTGCCAAGTCAGTACAAGTAACTGACAGTCAAACCCCCCAGTTTTACAGCACAACAGTAATGTACACAGGTAGGGTGACTGACCACACAGTACAGTACATTACAGCTTCCACATTTTAATGTATTTAAGTATTCCACCTAAACTGTACCAGAGTACCATCCAGATAGAAAATCTAATGATTGGTTTAGTTTTTACATCTGGCGCAAAGTCTGAAAAGAAAGCTCTTATTTGCACTTCTTTCACTGCATACTTTTGTCTGAATTAACCACTTCTCCCAAATTGTTCAAAATCAGTGAGAAAGGTGCTTTAAAATAAACTAAAAGGGGCAACTTTAGGTTTTGTTAAAGGATTTAGGACACACTCAAATTCATATCACTTTAAACAAATATTTTACAATGAATGATTGTTAATAAAAAAAAAAACCTGTTAATTATGATTTTGTTTTAAATACAGCAATTAGGCACATACTTAAAAAATCCATTGTCCTAAAACCCATATTGAACAAATATTTTACAAATAATTATTGTATTGTGTTAATAAAAAATGAATTGATCTGTTAATTATTGGTATGATTTTGTTTTAAATGCAGCAAGTAGTCATATACCCAAAAAAAAAAAAAAAATCCATTATGAATAAAAGTCAAATTCAACCTGGTCCATCGATGGAGTCAAAACTCCACTAACTCCTTGCTGGACACGAGGACAGTACAGGACGTTTTCATATACACAGAAGGAGTACAAAGGGGCAAAGAGTTTAAAAAGAAGAGAAAACCAAACCATCTGCCTCACATGACACATTACCTTACTATTAGATTTTTTTGTACAAAAAAAAAAATTGGCATCACAAACATGAGAAAGCTCAGATAAAATCAAATATCAGCAGATATACAAAGTGTCCCTGGAGCACAGGAAAAATGGTTTAATTACAACAAAGCATCAAGACGACTAAAAGATAAGGATGCCTCTGAAAAGGTAAAAGAGGAGTAAATAAGTATGCCCTAAACTTGCTGCTGGCTAGAAGGCGATGCATTGTGTTTTCATCTAGATTGGTCCATTCCATTATATTTAAGGTTTTTATCATTTGCTTACATTGGTTTGACTTTCTCAATGTATTTGCTCTTAATATTTGATCATAAAAAAAGAGAAATACTTGGTGGAATAAGAAAATATTATTTAATTGTAAAGTCAATTACATATCCTTGAGTCAGTAGACACTGAGTTTGACAAGATTTGTTTATGCTATTCAATCACCTGGATTCTTTCCCAACATATTAATTTTACTCTTTCATTTCCAATTATTCTTTTCAAAATACTAATGTTGATTTGGACAAGGTTCAAAAAAGTCAAAGTCAACTTTATTGTCATCTCTGCTATACACTGTACAGGTACATAGAGAGACGAGACGACGTGGCTCCAGGTTTTTCAGTGCAGACAAACATAGAATAGCATAACAGAGAATATAGAATAAATAGGCATATGAAATAGACAATAAATAAGTGACACATTTTAAACTAGAGAATGTGCAATATGCATTTAAACTAGACAGAGTTTTAAATAAAGTTAGAACTAGAAAAAGACGAAGAGGTAGAAATCAAGTCAGAATGCCGTATTCTTAAACAGTTGAGATTGACAATATGTTACATTATGACAGAAACTGTACCCTGGTTATTTTCAAGTACCAGTTCAGCATGAGTGCAAATATGCAAAAACAGGTGCAAAGTGACATTATGCATTGGATGTGCAGGAGGTAGAAAGTTATAACGTAACAGGTTTCTATATACAGGTACTATATAATACTACTTACAGGTTATTTATGTGTACAATGTTAAAGAAATGTGAAATGACAGCTGGATGCTGAATTGACCAGTTTGCCACCAAGTTGTGCCACTTGCCCAAAGACTCTATATACCTCTAGTTTCTGGTTAAATGTCCAAGTCCTGCTGTCACAATGAACTGAGCACTAAGACAGTCAGTTTTATAAATGTCAACCTCTGGTGATAAATGATGCTATTTTTTTTGCCGTTCAAATCTGTTAATTACATTTTTTCTATAGTGCATGTTAATGTCACGGGTTACAAAGCAAACCCCCTTAAGACAGAATATCAAATATTGGCTTCAGTCAACTCTGTGTGGACTGACTTTGAAGGGTTAAACTTACCTAAATCTGATCTTGTGTTTGTAAACAGTTCTGCAGGACAAAAGCCACACAGGTAATATTTACACACCTACAGAGGGGAAAAAAACAAATTTAGCACATGTCAGTGTTTCACACAATTTAAGATATGCATGGGTTATAAAAAATAAAACAAACAACTGTATAAGATGTTGATGAGGATTAAAGGTCTTATGGACACTAATTTGATTTACAAATCACAAGGACATAAAGACAGTTGAATGTGTTCACCCAAGAAACATGTAATCTGCTATCTTAGTTGCATTCTATAACAGACAGGTATATGATTAAATGTCGACAACACCGATTTAAAATGTGCACAGAAATTCTTCTAGCAGTTTGGTGTGCATTTTGGAATCTGGAATTTTACTTATGTTCTACATTCCTTATTAAAAAGACGCAAGGCCCTGGGAGGAAAAACGTTATTCGGGGGTAACTGGTGTCGGTCTTTAAATCGCTCATCCACCTTGAGTTTCTGAAGTTAAAGATCTGCGTGTAACGGGGGGCTGTCATCAGTTGACAGTAGTTCCAACTTTTTCAACCTCATCCCCGATAAACACCAAATCACCTTAGCGGCAAGTCTGGTAATCTACGAGAGCTTTTAAAAATTAGATTACTTTATTAGTTTAGTTTACTTTGCCAACACACACACTAAATATACACATTTATGTTAAAATATTAAGTGTAACAAATCATTTAACGTGCAAAATCCATTACAAAATAAAAAATTTCCAAATCGTATTTTTCTTAATTCATGACGTCCTAATGCACAACAATGAGTACAAGTAAATGTGGACACTTACCGAAAACACTCCGCTCAAAACTGCGAGCTTATTAAAAATACGCGAAATGACACCAAACAATCTAAAACTTCAGCCCTTTGACAAGGCACTGGGCGCGCTTCTTCCAGGACACACACAACGTGCTCGCGGCCCCAGTGGGTGTCATACGGCGTTCTTTTTAAACATTACAAAGATTTCAATTCATTTCCAATTCCTGGCCGAAAGCGACCAAGTCGTATGATGTGTAAATGTACTTGAAGCTGCAGCCGGCCGGCGAACACCACAGCCGTCCTTCATCCGGCAATACATCAGACTTCAGAAGAAAAAAAGTCTTTACTGAAAGCGCTGAACGCCTGTCTGCTCGTGCTGACCGACGGCGAACAGTTCACGCCATCACCGCCTCCCCCTCCTTCGTTAAGGTGCTCTCCCGTGCCGTTTTTCTTTCAGCCCACGGAGACGCTCAGTATTCCAATTCAGTCTCACTAGCATACGACACTAAAAAAAGAGACACATATATGCCGGCAAGCGAAGCCTCCGAGTTCTATGACTTTTACCAGGACCTTATTCTTTGTCTTTGTGCACGACTGTGGAACTCACGGACAAGGAATCTTCCCCCAAATCTCCCCGCCATCCCGCTTTCTTGTAAGGCCGAACACTTACACTTTCATGATCCCAGCGAACATTGCTGCGCTTCTCGTCCGGGGCCAGGTTCCGGTCCCGGCCCATTAACTCATCGAGCAACTGGGCGGCGGAAAGCATTGTTAGACTCAATGGCGTTGTTCACCGCCCTCTCTCGCCTACAAATTCTCTCCCAAAACCTCACCGACCGATTTCACCGATGAAATGGCGGACAGTGCAACAGACTTTACCCAGAATACACCGCGAACAAGAGCTATTCACCATAGAAACGGATGGCCACGGCGCGCGCAACATCACGTACTGTCGCGCCCCCGTGTGCCAAGGCGGACTGTCTGTGCTGCAAGTACAGTAATGACGGCTGACAGTTACAGAATTTGCGTGGGGTTAAGAGGTTGGTTTTTAGGCCAGCAGACATATACATTTTCAAACAGATTTACTCAAGTAATGTATTGGACTCCTTGTGTTTCCTTCTCTAAGTCTCTTGCAAGCAGGGATGTGTCTGGCTGCTCTATCTGCTGTCTGAGCATTCTATCCTAGCAGAATGGCCCGTTTGCTTTTATTTTCCAGTGCTGGGAACCCTTGGATCACTTCTATAGTTTGGTGAAGCTGGTGTGGCTGGCTTTTGACACCCTGGCACTGTCTGTGTGGAGCAGGAATGTTTTTTTTTCTAACTTCTACCTTTACCCTCCATCTTCCTAAATTTGTATTAGTAGGTTAATCAGTGGTGGACCCACATGTTTGGGGCCCTGAAACTTGAACTCTTATGGGGGCCTCTTCACAACCAGCGGCAAGATCTGGGTGAACACTGTTATCTTCTTCAAAGGGAATATTCCACGACAGATTATAACACATTTGTTAAAAAAATTAATCAATATATCTCACATTTTGATTAAAATTGCTGTACTGGATTAACTCACATGTCAAAGATACTAGTGAGAATAAAAATTTCCAATGCCTTCCAGTTTTTGAGTTATGGGGGACTGAAAATTTGGGAAATGTTTTTATATATATATATATATGTATGATGCATCATAGAATGATGAAATAAGATGTGGAAAACGCCACAGTCAATATAATATTTTATTTTAGAAACCTATGAGAAATAAATTAAAACTTACTGAAATGTTGTCCTTTACAATGACTGATTGCAAGCACAAATATCCATCCATTATCCAATCCACTATATCCTAACTACAGGGTCACGGGGGTCTGCTGGAGCCAATCCCAGCCAACACAGGGTGCAAGGCAGGAAACAAACCCCAGGCAGGGCACCAGCCCACCGCAGAGCAAAAATATATGTCTTCATTTTTTCAAATAGGTCTCATGTAAGAGAAATAATTTTAACTTCTATACATTTAGAATGAAACATTGGGTATTTTCATTTACAGCTAGCCTACATTAAACTTTCATAACCTTTTAATTTTGATTTCAACTATTACTTTGTATTAAATAACACTATATTATCAATATTCTTATTTCTTAAAAAAAAAACCTCATATTTTTAAGCAATGTGGATATATAAATCATATATTAATAAATAAATAAATAAATAAATAAAGTCTCTTTGAGGGCCCTGAAACTGAAGCTTCAAGAATTTCATAGTAAATCTGCCCCCGTGGTTAATCAGAGACCCTATCAGGGCACACTGTAAAATACCTGCAGTATGTCCACGGTTGCTGCCTGCTTTCCACATGATGGTGCCAAGACGTGCTTCACTTTCCATTAACCTGAAATGAATGAAGCGAATTTGATAACAGATGGACAGATAGTTTTACTTTAGGAATGTCTATTAGAATTTGCAAACAGCTCACAGATAAATAGAGACACTGATGTACTACCCTGTGTACCAGTTGGCAGATAGATAGATAGATAGATAGATACATAATGTGAAAGGCACTATATAATAGATAGATAGATAGAATGTGTAGATAGTGCCGAGGTGTGATCCCAGAACGAGCTCTTCGCTCGCTCTTTGCAAAACTCCTATTATGGTAGGAACCAGGGCGCCGCACCTCGCGGGTGTTACACTGAAATGTGTCCCCTGGGAGACGCAAAAGCGGCAGGACAGACTGTGTTTTTCGTGGTTGGTGTTACAAGAATTTGAAGGAAAAAAAAACAGGGAGAGAAGGAAGTAAAAAAGAAGACCAGCTGATTTTACGGTGGTGTTTATGCACTGTATATATCCTTTCTGAGGTTGTTCTCGCGCTGTGTGCGATGACAGACTTTAACTTTAAACGGTTCACGTAGGAGTGGAGGGCGCCTGGCCGACCGGCTCACCACCGCAGCCTGAAGGCGTCTTTCCTGCCGGTTAGTGAGTGGATGTTGTTTTCCGTGGCGGATGGCTGAAATGACATGTCCGTCGGAAGACAAAGAGCTGCAGGAACAGCTGAGGGAGGCGTCAGCCATTGGTAATATTGACGAGGTTCAGACCCTGGTGGAGAGGGGAGTTGATGTGAACTCGCAGAATGAGATCAACGGCTGGTGAGTGACTCGAGAGGGGCCTCGAGCTAAACCGCTCCTGAAAAAAGAATGCGACGCGTTTGAACTCCGTCGACATGCCCGAGGGTTCTGCCTCTGCCTATCCGCTGCTCCCGTCGTATTCCAGTGTATGTACTGTAAAGCTCACTCTGCTTGTGCTTTGCTTATCTCGGTGTTACTCGAGAGTTCGGGGATGGAAGGAGAGCCCAGTGACTGCACGTCCTCGTGGATTGGTAGGGGCTATTAGAATACCCTCATTCCCAATCGGTGATAAAAGTTAAGTTTTGAACGTATTTTCCTCGCTTATTGTAATTTCTGTCTTACAATATATCGGAGTGTAGACTCGCTGTGAGATTCATCCATCTGTTAATCCTCTGAATCGGTGTATTGGGAAGTCAGCAGTGAGCCCATATCAGAAACATGCCAGGAATGGAATTGCCACTTCACTCCTTTAAATCATGGCAATACTGAATTACCAGTAACAGCTACCTCTGAAGTGTGTGTGTGGAATATCCCACAAATAAGGGGGTGGGGGCATGCAGACTTCACGCAGGTGGCACACCAGTTAAGAAACGGGACACTGGGCCAAGCACGGTGAGACGACGGCCATACCTTATGTACTGCCCTGCCAACCAAGGGACTTGCGCCTCTCCCATTTAACGTCTTAAATGGTCATATGCTAAAGGTATTGATTGGTAGGGCTATTTGCCAGTTAATTAAAATGTATATATTTTATATATACATAAAAACCTCTTCGGGACATTGTTGCCCTCCATTAATGGCATCTTTATTAAGTCTTGTATCTCTAAACCCAACATCATTGTGAAAGTCCATCCCACCATTCCCACAATCTTCTTTGTACCACTTCCGTCTGACAGAAGGAACCGTAGTATCCAAACCAGTTCTGCTGGGTCCTGTAAAAGTGTCTACCCCTTGGCGGCCCCCAAATCTGCTCCAAATTTATTTAAATGCAGTGCATTTGTTACTACTGTTGTTTTTTTAATTATATGTTATTACTTATGTATTTATTACTATCTATTTATTTACCGTTTATTGGATACTTTTACTTGTCTTGCACTTGTGTTTCAGTCTGTGTCGCACTGCTGTCCTTTTTCATGCCACTGTATGCTACAGTACGGTGTATGGAGAGTATGACAATAAAGCCACTTGACTTGGTCACAGCTTTCGGGTTACTGGGCACAATTCCAGTCCCGGACATTGTCTGAACTGAGTCTGCACCTTCTTCCTATGTGAGAGCGTGGGTTTTCTTGAAGTACTTGAGTTTTATCCCATTCACAAAGATGTGCATTTTTGTTTAATATCGGTGTCGGTGGATGTGTGTGTATTTGTTCCTGCCTTGCACCCAGCAATGTTGGGTAGACATTTTCTTGCCGCATCCCTTTATTGCAATAAAAAGGTTCAGTAAGTTGGTGGACATCAGTATGCTGCCATGTATCACAGTAGATGTAATTGGAATGTGGCGTGTGAGTAGAATGTTGACAAAGCCAAGTTGTTAAGCAGCATTAACTCCTATGGGACCAACATGTTAATTAACATTCACCGTAGGTAGCTGCTGCCTCACACAGACCAGTGTCCTGGGTACAAAACCAAGGGCTGGTTGTTGTCCATGAGGAGTTTTCCTCACACATTCCAAAGACGTGCATGGTAGGCTGCTGGGCAGTAGTACATTTTCCCATTGAGGTTGTGTACTTGAGTGACCCATACATTGGACTGGAGCTGAATCCTGCTTTGTGCTTGATGAAGCTGGAATAAGTTGCAGCCCCTTAACACGGATTTGGATTAAGCAGGTTTAACAATGTTACATTTCTAGAACAACATTTCTGTAGCACAGTTTCATAAACAAAAGCAGGTCAAAGTGCTTTACAATAATAGTTGTTAAAATAACATTTACAAAAAAAAGAAAAAAGGCATTTTTAAGACCATAGTCCTGAGAAAGTAACTGTCCATCTTAAAAACAAATGTGTGATGACCTGAGAGGATAGAAAAACAAAAACTCCAGCCAGCATGGATGTTGGAAAGATTAAAATCTCTAGGGGTCCAAGGTCAAAAGACGTCTCAACTAGCTGCATAAATATGTGTAATGTAGTTAAATTCAAACGCTCTTTTATGAAAAAAATGCTCACAATCACAAAGGGTGACATAAGAACAGATACCTGTAGACCTTTGGTTGGTGGTTTTCCAAGGTTCCTCTTGGTTGTTTTCAAAGTTTACTGCACAGTCATTGATGCACAGTGGTGCTCAGATTAGCATTTAAATACTTGCACCCATTTCTTATTTCTAGGACCTGTTTGCATTGGGCATGCAAGCGCAATCACAGGCAGATTGTGTCTTACCTGTTAAATGCAGGCGCCGACAAAGAGATTCTCACTGCAAAGGGGGAAAGAGCTGCACAGCTAACTTCAAAACCTGATATCAGGAAACTTTTGGGAGGTAAGCCATTTTTGTAGAAAAGGACATCTTGTTTTGTTTTTTTGTTGTTTTCATTAAGTGCTTTTCGAGCTAATTGCCTGCTGTTGCACATATTCTTGCTAGTTTATCCTTTTTCTGTTACGATTTATGGAAGTAAAACACATCTCTTCAATGGCTTGTATGAGCTTTGCCCCTAAGTGCCTGAGAGAGTCCTTTAGAAGTTAGAACGGATGACAGCTTCTAGACCTTCCTTTCACACCCATCTCACCTTCAGCTACCACCTCCAAGTCTGCATGTCTGTCCACTTTTTAATTAACACAGCACAGTAAACATACTTGAACACAACATTAATACTAGCTGTCCCTCTCACCAATAACTTTGAATAATGTTAACGTTTACCCCCCGAGTCGCATAGTGTGGGGTCTCCTCAGTCTGTCAGTGGAGCAGGATGGTGACAGCAGTCTGTCGCTGAAGCTGCTCCTCTGTCTGGAGATGATCCTGTTTAGTGGACAGGAGCCTACTCAGTGTCCGTCGCTCTGCCACGGATGTCAAACTGTCCAGCTCTGTGCCTACAAATAGAGCCTGCCTTCCTCACCAGTTTGTCCAGGCATGAGGCGTCCCTCTTCTTTATGCTGCCTCCCCAGCACACCACCGTGTAGAAGAGGGCGCTCGCCACAACCGTCTGATAGAACATCTGCAGCATCTTATTGCAAATGTTGAAGGACGCCACCCTTCTAAGGAAGTATAGTCGGCTCTGTCCTCTCTTGCACAGAGCATCAGTGTTGGCAGTCCAGTCCAATTTGTCATCCAGCTGCACTCCCAGATATTTATAGGTCTGCACCCTCTGCACAGTCACCTCTGATGATCATGAGGTCCATGAGGGGCCTGGGCCTCCTAAAATCCAACACCAGTTCATTGGTTTTGCTGGTGTTCAGGTGTAAGTGGATTGAGTCGCAACAAAGTCCTTCATTAGGTTCCTATACTCCTCCTCCTGCCAACTCCTGATGCAGCCCACAATATTTGTGTTTTTTGTCAAAACTTTAAATGATTAATTGTTTTTGATTAATTTTTTCTATAGCATTTTCACCTCTGATTGAATCTTAAAGCTGAAGCAGGCCAATAACCTGAATACTGTGTTCACTTGTCTGCTCATTTGCATGAAACTTTTGTTAATGTACAGATAAGTGAAATATTCACTCCTGTTTACCATTCAGTGTTGTTTGCACCTGTGTCTGCACTGCTCATTGCTAACCATCAGCATTTGGATACAATTAAGACAGCAAACTGAACAACAAAGGGAACATTAGAAGAAAACTGCCTCAGAAACACAAGTATTTAAAGATACAGAAAATAATACAAATATTAACGGATTTAAAAAAAAATATTTGTAGGCCAGTTGTCAACACAGTGAGATGAAGAAAAGTAAGAAAGATGCACTAATTGTACAATTGATTGGAATAAAAGCCTAGAGCCAAGGGTGTCCCCCAGGACTAAATCTGAAAATCGCCATCCCAGGGATGTATTTGGTGGCATGAAAAAGTACAGCAACAAATGTGCGCTGCTGGTAAATTACCATTCGACTCTGGCACTTAACAGTCCAACATCTTTAAATAAATGAGACTAGAACTCCATCTTGGCAACTATCATTTTCTAGTGGTGAACACATTAATAACAACACACCCAAACACCAACAGTGAATGTAATTGCATTTAAACTTTGCAGGGGATGAAACACAATTTAAGCCACACAGCACAAGCTAATCGTTCAAAGGAAGCTATAGAGACAGAAAGTGTTAGTGCAGCTCCAGGCTGTCACTGTTAAGTGCACATCAGTGCTGGGCCCCTCGACTGGTTTGTTTTTTTTTTAATTCTTTTTACGCAGACCCTGACTTCTCCTGTCTGCTGCACAGTAAGTTAACATTTGTTAACAGCGGTTAAGTCACTGCAAAATTAAAAAATCTTAACATTGACATGCATTTCTGACAGGAGCACTTTCATTTACTGAAAGAGTTTGTTTGGCTTGAGGTGCCAAGTTGCACTTTTGTTTACTGTGGAAACTGTGTCCATTATAGTAGGGCCACATTCATGAAGGGTGTATCACAGCGTCCCTTATACAGCAACACCAACATTTCGGAGCTGCTGTGAAATAAATAAAATTAAAAAATTAAGTTTCTGGACATACTTTGATATGCTTTGCATTTAGAAGCATTACTCACAATGTATGTGGATCTCAAATCGGCTGTATTACGCAACCGTGGCAACAATGTATTCAGCAAGCTTCACTAAGCCTTTAGCAGCTACAAGATCACGTGTGTGAAAACATTTGTCCATATGCTCAACACAATTTGCTTTTTTCAGTTGCTTAATGCAAATGTGGAGAACATCTTGCTTCTCCCTGAAGTACAATTTGGTTTAGCCAGGGAGCTTTAAACACAGCTCAGGTAGTTCAGCTCCTTTGCTTCTCAGTGTCAATTCAGTAAGAGCCCGTTCCAAATCTCTGACTTTCTAGCTTTTCTGCTGCACAATACCGTTTGCTTTTGATTGTCGTTTATCCATCTGCCTGTTCTGTTTTCTCAATGTGCTTTTAATATCTGGAGCATACAGTTAACACCATTATGATGGGATTTTTAACACATATACAGGATGTTTTATTTTTAATATTGTAATAGTTTTTGTTCATATTCAAAACAATAACATTTTTACAGGAGTTTTACCACAGATTATAGGTAGTTTTTCATCTAGCCAATTCTTACCCACATGAGTGTGAAGAAGTCCCAGAGTGCCATGGGGTCGCCTCATTTGCTAGCACCCTCATATACTATTATGAGTGTGTGCATCATGCATTACTTTACTAATGTGGTAGAGATTGACATCTTAATTAAAAAAAGAAACTTATCCTCTAACAGGACAGATCTGATAAAACCCTTAAGTCATTAATCAGGCAGGAGAAAAGCTTGTCCATCTACTTCCTTTATTACACCTATGGCACCATGCTGAGGACGGAGCATCTCTCACAGCAGTCTGTTACAGCATGATGAGAAATAAAGCATACGGGTTCATTTTATAAACTGTTGAATTTACATACAGTGTCAATTAATGCATACATTTACTCTGATTGGTTCATTTGTTTATACCCAAATGAGCTATATAAAATAGTCCATTTTATTATTTTCTTGTTATTCTTAATACCATTTGGATTGAGCCACCACCCTTGAAATTTCTGTGTATATAACAACTGTCCAGTGTTGCTAAATACTGGTCATCTGATCTCTTAGTCATCTTTTTGTGTATTATATTTTTGTCTCTGTCATTCACTTTATCTCGTTTCCTGATGTGCCTGAACTGTTATTTGACATGTATTAACCCTTTATGCTATTTCTTTAAGATGAATTTGTTACCATAAAATTGTTTTTCCACACTGATAATTATTGATAACTGAAGAATCAAAACAATGTCTCCTTTAAATGTATAGTTTGAAAGATGCCATACACTAAGACTGGAGTCTCATTTGGAGATGGTCTTTTTTACGCTTTCCAGTCAGATTTCCAGAAGTGTTTTTCCAACAACTCCTCGATCCTGTATATGCAGTATGCATAAAAATACTGTGTTATCTCAATAATGATATATAAGCCTCTCATGAATTAAGATTTTGCTACTGAAAAGATTGTTTTAGTTAGTGGAATGTTTTAAATAAAAATACTGTAAATGAGTTACAAAATTAGTAAAGCAAAACATATAATGCATGGAGTCAAAAACAGAAAGTGGTATAAAAAGAAAGAAGGAATGAAGCAAAGAGAGATGCCTAAAAGAGTTGGATAAGTGGTGTCCGATGACCTGAGAAGAATGCGTCTCACATCTGCAGAATTGTGTTTAATGTGGAATAAGGCAAACTGGACGTAACACTAAAAGCAACTTTATATACTGTGCTATCCTGTGAGGTATTTTTAGATGCTGCCATTATCCAACCATACTGTTTGCATTTCATAAACTGAAGTCTGTATAAGCCCTGTAGATAAGAGTGTGGCTCATTGAAATGGTCATCCGACGACCACTTAGATTTTTATCTGGCATAGTCAGGGATAGAGGAAAGGAGCTAAAAAATTGGTCAAAGCAAAACTGTCAGCCCTTCACTTGTTTTATAAGTCAGTCAGGGTTAGTACCACATTGCAGTATAAACTTCTTTTTTTGTGGTTTCAATCTATTTTCTGTCACCCAATGGAAACTTGTTTTGCATTATGTTTCCCACTACTTCTTTAAAAACAGTCCTGCGGATCACGTAGAGCTTTGGCAGATTTGCTCGTATTAACATTTTCTTGCTGTACAAGTCACTTTGGCAATGCAGGTTATAGCACAACTTCAGAATGGCCAAATCAGAATAATAACAAATGAAAGGTGTGCACGTTTCTGTGTCTAATGTAGCTTTGTAATTAATTACAATATCTTTTACATTTGTGTAGTGGAAGAAAATGAAATAATTGAAGCAAAAGAAGCTGAGCTGCCTATCACAGCAAACTACCTTACATTTCCGCAGTTCCCATATGCAGTAAGTGGTAAGAGTGCACCTGCATCAAGTGCCCAAGGCAGATGTTACACCGAGAGCAATGGGGCACTTGAAGCTGTCCACGATGAAGGCCCTACAATTTTTCCAGCCATTAAAGAAGCAAATGTGCACAATAACACGGTTGCACACAATGGAGAATCTCATGTGCATGCAGCTGAACACAATGGCGCTCCTCCTCAAAGTGCAGTGACTGCAGTAGCTCCAGAAGCTGTTCTCCCAAGCCATGGGGAATACCGAACACAGAATGGACTGGTTTGCACACCACTACTTTCACCAAGTGCAAGTGGAGGCCCACCTGTCCCACCCACACGACAACAGTCAATACCTCAGCAGCTGCACAGTGCCCAGGTGGGAGCCATGCCAGCTTTTCAGCCATTTTTTTTCACGGGTGCTTTTCCCATGAATATGCAAGGTAAATCTAACTTCTAAGCTGAAGAGCTTTTGGAAGTGTTATTTTCTTTTGTTGTCTTTTTTCTGTATAGACAGGCTGTTAAAGTGTTTCTAATTTCTTTGAGTTTTATCATATGTTCAACTTTTTTCTGTTATTACTTATTGTAATTTGTTCTGTTTTACCTTTTGCAATCTAATCATTTAAATAGTTACCTTTATGTGTGTGTTGTTTGTTAACAGCCTTTTCTTTTAAATAGCGGGGGAACCAGTGCTGCTTAGGGTGGAATAAAGTGCAGAAACTGAATAAATTTCTTAAGGGGGGAATTTTGGCTCCAATTCAAAATTACATTGACTAAACCCACCATGGGGAGCAACTTGGCATATTTTTGCAATTCCCAAAATGTCTCAAAGGGGTACTTCTATAATAAAGCATAGGTGCAGTCACTAAATAATGTGCCCAGAGGTGAAAGGTTTTACAAAGAAATGTAGCCTGTGGTCTTTCCCTGTACAAATGAGGAATCCATGCAAACTTTGGCAGAGATCGGTTCAATGGTATGGGTTACCAGATAAACACGCATTCTGCTTTATATGTTCGATTAGTCTCCGTTGACTTTTAAGAGTTGAGCCAAGTTGCACAAGACCTCCAGTCACATAGGTGTGCTGCCTTTAGGGACACCACCTGGGTTTCTAATTATGAACCCCTTACACCTCACTCTGACCTCTTGAGTTTTGATCTTGCATTTTCAGCTTAATAAGTGGCCACTAAAATGAAAGGGAATTTATTTGATTTCCATAACTGCATATTGAGTGCCATGGATATGGCAGAGCTTACATTGATAGATGGAAATACATTGCTTTAAAATGTTGCTGCTTTTCCTCCAAATATTTCAGAACTGGTGCTGAAAGTTCGAATCCAAAACCCGGCTCTGAAGGAGAATGACTTTATTGAAGTTGAACTAGATCGGCAAGAGCTTACTTACAGATCTTTGCTCAGGGTGTGCTGTCGAGAACTTCAAGTCAGCACCGATCACGTGCAGAAGATCAGAAAGCTACCAAACACCATATTAAGAAAAGTAAGGTGATCTAAAGATGGTTTACCAAAAAACATGCTTTAATTTCTAATAACATTTGTTTAGAAAACATACCCTATGTTTTATAAAGTCCAATCACTTTAAAGTTTAATTTTTTTTTTGGTCTTCACTGAACTGAAAGACTTCATTATAGAAGGCAGCTTTTATTATATCTTGTTTAAAGCTGCTCATAAAACAGGTGCAGATCTCTTATGTGTATTACCAGAAATAAAGAAACACGAGTGTCATACAGTTATTTATGTGTCAAATCTTTGGTCAAATTCTATTCTGTATTGTTGTAGAAATTCAGGAATTTGCAGACTCCCCATTAATGTACTGTAGCCCAGTGGAAAGTGAATAGGTATAGCACTTTGCAGTCTTCATTAAAGAAAGATGTTGCTGCATACCATATGTTGAGCGAGCACAGTGTTTTGGCTGACAGAATTTATATTTACTTGTGGTGTCATAGGAAGTATGTACTATACTTGTACTGCTTAATTTTGTTTTTGATATAATGCTCCCTTTACTGAGCACCCAATACAATATCAATATGGACATTTAGATTTAATAGTAGTAATATTAAACAAGCTGTGAAAAGGACAGCAAGATTTTCTTCCAGTATAGGTTTTATGATTCTGTCAAGTTTATGTGATATTTCTGGATGGATGTTCTCTAGTTTTCTTGAATAGCATGATTTGCCGAAATTGTATTCTCTTTGGTATTTTTGTTTCAAAGCACTTAAACTCACAATTACTTTTTATGACATTTTTGTTATAAACAAAAAAAGAAAATGGCCATTAGTATAACTATTAATTTCCTGTGTTTTGGAAGTCGTACGTTTACACAGGAGAAAGGCAAGAGACAAATGATGTATTTGCTCCTGTCCTATCGGCCTGTGGTAACCAGACATTGCACATTATGCTGGCAAACAGAGCCAAGAACATGAACAAGATCAGTGCTTATATATCAGTTTTCAAGTTTATTTACAAAGCAAGGAACAAAATTTGAATCACGCAGTGCAATATGGTAGTATGTATAACACATGGGAGGAGAGAAGGGCAGCAGAGGGGAAAGGTAAAAACAGATGGCCTGTAAAATGAAACCGCTTTCATAAGAGTCTCCTGTGCCCTCTTATGTTACTCTTCCAGCCGTTTACACCCTAGGATTTGTGTGATCCAGATCCAGAAGGCCGTATGCAAAGCTTAATAGATGCAAGATTGAGACAGATATTCCAGGCCCACTGTTTAGAGCTTAGTTACAAGAATTCACTTTATCCATTAATCAAGCAAAGCGTTTTCAAGCTGCAATAGTATAGAAGCATACTAGTTGCACACAAGTCAGCCATCCTCTTTGGTAACCTATGGGTTAACTTTACATAGGTCATATATATTTTAGAGTGATGGCAAATTTAAAAAAAGGATGACAGAAAGGATAAACTTTAGTAACAGCATAAGTTATCTGCAGGTACTCCTATGTGCTCCAGCAAATCTAATCAGCCATAAAGCATTTATTCAGTGGTGTGTTCAGACAGTTGGTTTCTATTGGTGGGAACAGGCGAATATCTCAAGGTGTATTATTATGTATGTATGTATGCTTAACTGTAAAATATACAAACTCAGTCCTTTGCAGAGAGTTTAACATTTCTTGTGTAATTTTCTCTTTCAAGGACAAAGATGTTGCAAGACTGCAAGACTTCCAGGAACTTGAACTGGTTTTAGATAAAAGTGAAAATCTTTCTTTACTGGCCAATGCTGGACAAGCCACTTTAACGGAGAAGCCTTGCTACAACATGAAGGCTTCAAAGCTCACATACTAAGTTCTTATTCAGAGTGATTTAGATACTTTCTTGATTTTTGTGAAATTCTCTTTTATTCTTTATAACACTAATTTACTGTTTTATATACTGCACAATATAATTTTTCAGATTATTATTCTGGCAAAGGAGTGATTTATCCATTAGAAACTGTGATGTACACCTTTCTTTAAGAAGACCCTTTCAACTAACCTTTTTGGAATTTAATTGCATATGAGCTGTTTCTTACTCTTTATCTATTAAGTAGTTAATGGTCAAGGCGTTCTCATGTTTTTGCAAACTGAATATGTTTTTCGTGCAGTTTTTCTCCGGCAGTTGAGGCGTTTGGTCCTGCCTGCATCAAGCCGGTGGACAGTTCTTGTCCCTTCTTGCAGCACATTTTTTTGACAGGTCTTGGGTTGGAAAGTTGAACCCATGTCACGTTTTGCACATTTTTAAGTTGGTGTTCATCTATACTATTTGAGACATTTTCTTTTTTGTGTAAAAATGTAACCTATCTTCTTCCCTATCCCAGCCTAATATGCACTGCATTAGTGGATGTACAGGGTCTTGCTTTGAGCAGTACATGCTGTGCACACTGAAATGCAAAACTGAACAATATTTTTCAAATCCATTGACAATTTAGATTTTATCACCTTTCTAAGTAAACTCCATTGCTTTCCTATTTAGTTGAATTGAGCATTTATTTCCCCATGTCTAATTTCCTACTTGAATTTTTCTATTTAATTTTAAATTGACTAACAAAAACATGTACTGCCCAATCACACACAGCGATTTGCCATAAAAGTCAGTTTTCCTTTTCTTAGTTGGCTGTTTGGTTAGCATTTGTTATCACTTGCAAAAAGACATTTAATCTTATTTTCAGAGAAATATGATTGCTATTTTTAACTTTGTATTTGGGTTAACACATTTTACAATTACTTGCATTAGGATGGAACAGTGACTATTAAAAAGCACAATTATTTTAAATAAGTTTATCTATTAAGTCACTAGAAAAAGCTAGTGATCATTACTAACCAGTCACTCAGGTTTAATATTTTCCTTGTTATGTTAAAGCATTAGATTATAACTAACCTAAATTACGTTTCTATATACACACAGACCCTTTTGTGACTGTAAAATAAAGGCAGCTTACCTCATGAAAAGTACTATCAATTTAAAGAATTTTATATTTAATCTTACTGTAATATAGTAATTCATTAGTTCTTTTTTAACCTGTTAGTGTAACTTTATGTTAATGGCTGATAGTAGTATGACTGTTATTTTAGAAAGGATAATATAGGTGCTGTTATTTTATAGTTTGTACAGCCTGTAATTTGGTATTTAGTCTGTTCACATACCTCTATACTGGCAGAGGAGACCTAAATGTCATGTTAACCTTGTCCCCGTCTCTGTTGAAGCTGCTTTTTTCCTCCACTATATGACTTCAGTCTTGCTATGGAATCCGTTGCCAGATTCTTTTCCAGAATAAGGAGTCGCTGTCATGTAGCACTTTTTTCAAAGGCAAAAATTAGAGTATTGAAATTATTATACAGCCTATGGACAAATGTTTTGTTTACCTTCAGTGCAAAGTATAACCGTGCATTTCTAGATATTAGTGGTTCAACATATGCACAATTGCACTGAATGTTATTTTTAGGTTTGTTACTACCTTCATTACAACGGTAGTTTAAAACAACCGCTTCTGTGATGCATTTTTTTTGGTCAGGTTTATGTCTGTAGCTGAAAGTTCTTTTAAACATTTGAAGGAGGGTCAGTAAGTGATGAGTGCTGCATATAAATTATAATAGACTATCAAGTTTCCTACATTTCCTTCCCACATTACATTTGTGCAGAATATATTGAATGGTTTGACTCACATGTACAGTATATCTTCGGGTAGTATTTTATAAGCTGTTCTTATAAACAGGTGGACGTCACTGAGATGCTAATAAGAACAATTATTACAGCACATTCAGTTCAGACAAGCACAATGTTGTACACATGAACAAAAATAGTTAAAACTTATATAGCAAAAGTAAAATTGAAAACAGATATTGTAATGCTGTTATTGACTTGACTTCCCAAACTGTAGTGTTAAATGTGGGGTTGATGAATCTAGATAATTATTACTAAAGTGTGCAGTCCTAATCTTCCTTATTACTCCGCATTTATGATGTACTCCTTAACATATGTAACAATAGGGAGTATATATAGGTAGTGTTTAACAAGTTCAAATTTATAAACAACAGTAACAGTATTAGACCTGCCCAATCTTTAAACCATTTACGACAGATAAGTACGTGTTACACAGTTTTTGAAGGTTCGTATCTTTGCAGCGGCTACTAACCTGTTGTATATGTTTGTTTTATTTTAAGGTCCAGTTGTCAGTCTTTCAAAGGAATACAGTCAAACTAGTCTTCTTTTCTCTAGAAATACTGAATTTCCTTTTTTAACTTAAACCAAAATGTCACTTCCAAAGTTAAACTAAATTTTAAACTCATATTTTTGTGCTATTTTTAATTGATAAATTGCCAGTTACTAATCGTTGAATAAAAAGTAATATAATATCAAGGAAATAATTGCAGCTGAAAAAAAGAAAAAAACGGGGATATTTCGGTTGCCCAAGGTTTCAGCATACAGAGCCTAGAAAACCAGTGCAGCTAAGCAGGCCAGAGTCCCACGGCGTTATTTCTCCATTAGTGTTGTATTCATACTCTAGGTTGATTTCATCTTTTTGTTATATTTAAATGCATGGAACTACTGACTGCAGCAGCTCATTGAAGTTGCTGCGTATGTAATGCTTACAACCTGCATGTCATAGTTTTGGTTTAATGTGCATAGGTTTGAGTCTAGTACTTTCATATTTAATATAGACATTCACCTCCCAAAGTAAGCGATTGTGTGTTTCATCATGGTGTTAAAAAATAAGTGTTTGTTCATTATGCCAAATTCATTTTTCTGTTTTCCTTGGAATATTATATAACAGCCTATTAGTTACATTTAACGATTGTTTCAAGTTACATCTGAGACACTAAATAACAGAATATTTACATATTCAAAATGATAATCATTTTTCCTAAGATATATGGTATTGTGCTAAAAAAATAGCAAAAGTTATCAATGGAGGAAGAGAGTTAGTCAGACTACAAAAATCTATTTTGTAAACCGTTCTCTTGGGTAAAATATGCAGTTATCCTTGAATTTAAATAACTATTCCAATAAAACTCTATTCTACTTGTTCTTTATGATTTAGCTTACATTGTATTTGAATTGTTCTTAGAAAGCAGCTGCTTCTGTCAGTTAATCTTTAGGTAAGGTTGTGCCATTTACAGAAAGCACCATTATAAGGCACAGGAATACAACACAAAACAGAGGTTTCATTTATTATTGTTCGTGATAAGGAAAATTTTAATTCATGTCATGTTAACTTTTCCTAAATGAAGCCACCAAATGAAAGTGCCTTACATTAACCGTAAGAGAACTAACTGTAAGCTCTAATCAATGTTAAGGCGTATTACATGCTCCGGTGTGCTGAAATGCATGAAAGCACTACGCTAGGTTATTGAGAAGACAAAGTGCACACTAGACGATACTTGAATCTGTAGACTGAGCATAGATGCTGAAAACCAGACAACTGTTAAAGGCCGAGATTCACTTCTGACTAAAGTACAAGTTGGAGTGAATATCTGCTAATGTGGTGTTTGCATTCCTAGAGAACCACATTACAAAATGTTAAGTATTGCAGATCCAACAAAATATGGAAATACTATTTTGTGAGATTTTTTTTTTTGTTGTTGTTGCTTCTTATGGTCCTTAAAGATTTGTTCAATTACAAAGAAAATCTCACCTTTCACAGGTTGTAGATAGCATGTAATTGATCTTTGTTTTACAAACAGCCATTACAGCTACACTGCTAAAAGTTTTGGCTTCTGAAGGCATAGTTCAGTTTATCTAAATTTGTCAGATGGCACACTACCCATTGAGGACAGCAGTGCATCCATTTACAAAATATTAGTAAAAATAAACCACAAAACGAATTACAAACAAAAACACTAATCATTGTAATACATACATGTCGGAGTATTTTTTTAAACTATATTCTTCAAGCTGACATAAGTGTGGACTTACAGTATCTGTTAATGTGTTCATTATCAATACCCTGATTGTTTTTTAAGTCTGTGTTTTACACTGATGCAAATTTTATATTCCTGTACTCCCTCCTTCACCTTCTGAAAAGCCATGCAGTACTCCTCGCTGAACATCCTTTACACCTCTGTCCTTGACATGTGCTCTGACAGTTGTCCAGATATCAAAAAAATGAACTTCCCTTTTAAGTATTCAAGATTAATAAATGTTATTTAAAACGTGTAGTAGGCTATGGATAGCTGGCAGTGGAGAAGAGCAAAACTAAATTCTAACCTTCACTTAATGACAAAAAAAAAAAAATCAGTTAAATAGAAATTCTTATGTCTCTTTAGTCTTGCTGTTCATGGATTAATGCTTGAGTTGGCTTTTGGCATAAGCAGATGCTACCATTAATCATGATGCTTGCAGTTTATGGAGTTTTTCTTGCAACTAGCCTGCTTTCACTAATGTATTCATATAAGTGGTTCCCTAAAATGCTTGGTAGATTTGCAGTTGCCTTTCTAATAAGGTGGTAACAGAGGAAGAATTATGCCTGTCAGTCATGTGTTATCCTCTGTTAGTTTTTATTAATCTCGTGAGAATTTGAACAAATATTTCTTGTTTGTGTTTGAAAAATAACAGGCTCAGTATATGAGGAGAAAGTCTTTTGAATATATGTTTGTGGATTTTTGAACATGCAACACTGGTTTACATGTTAAAAGCGGGCTCAGATATTGTCTGTGTGATACACACAAAATTTATGTTTGGGGGTAGGGACTTGGCAGGGTAGGCCTAACTTTCCTTTTCCAGCTGTAAGATTAAGTTTTTCCCAACACACCAATGCTTCTCCTCCACCCATTTTTAGTTACTACACCTTAGACCGTCTGGATCTCCTGTGTTGCAATGTGGCATCTCCAGTCACTTCTGTAAAAGTTGTGTGATCTTTGTTTGTGGGCTCAGTGTAATGTTAGTCTTAATTCACACAACCATCCCTTTTTTTTCTCCAGAAAAAGTAGTAAAATACAAAAAAAGTATTTTTTCACTGTTTTTATATCGTTTTTAGCAAGCCCAGCTTGGTCAGCTGCACTTAGGGATTTCAGGTTTTTCAAGTAACTAACATTGATGAGTTTAGTCCTATAATGTCTTAACTATTTTAATACTTAACACATCAGGTATTGCATTAACTTACTATTTGTGGCAGTTTCTTATGAAAAACAATGCCCTTGTTGAAATGCTTTATTATAAAAAAAAAAAATACAAATCTATAACCAAGTATCCTGGTATCTTTTAGCACATGCTTATTATATGCTGCTCTTGGAGGGCTGGAATACCATCTGACTTCTCGAATTTGTGTTTATAGGACTCGCTTTTTCATGAATAAAGAGAAACTAACACATTTTAAATTTTAAAAGGATGGTCATTTAATTTTCATTTACAATAAAGGATTGCATATCTGTATGTTTGTTAATGTTGGACATTTACCCAACAATGACAGGTTCTAAAATTAAAGTGTTTACATTATTAGAATATATATATATATATATATATATATAATATATATATATATATATATATATAAAAAAGCAGAAAAGGTGTTTGCTGACTTAACCTATGCATTCAGAGGCTGATATTTTTATAAATGTAATTTGATAAATACTAGTCACTTTCTAACCTATGGTAATTATTAAAACTGTCAAATAAAATTTAAAGCATGGTAAAAGGCATTGTGCATTTTTAAAAATTTGTTTCCAATTTGTGCCTGATATTCACGTTTGAATCTTGTAAAATGTCTGCTTTCCAGAACTGTGATTTGAAGTCTTCTCTTGGTGCCACGTGGGTAGACTGTCACATTACACAAGGAAGCTGGTGTTTTGCCAGATGCCAATGGAAGCACTTTGTATATAAACCACTGGTCCAGGTCAGAGAGTAAGGAATGTTAAAAAGAGAAATAAGAACTTTGAGATTGTAAAACTCAATTTATGCTCTCTGTGACCTCTGAAAATGTTGATGCAATATTCTTATTGTCTTAGCAATGTGCAGAAGCAGTTAGGAGGACACATAAAATGTCATATTGTAAAAGCTACTGAATATAAATTTAGGGACACTATATAAAATATTTCTGAGACCGCACCTGGAGTACTGTGTGCAGTTCAGGTCACTGCAGTACTTAAAGCTGTGGAGAGGAGAACAACTAAAGGGTATGTCCTATCCTGACCGACTCTTTAGTCGTGATTAGAGCGGACTGCGTGGGGACTTCGTTAAGATTTTCTTAAGATATCAGTAAAGTGGATGTGGCAGTATTATTCCCACTAAATTGCAAATCTTTTTAAAGGATCACAATGGAAATCTTTTTTTTTCTCTACGCAAAAAGTTCAAGGAGTCTGGAATAAACTCTTAAGCCATATATTTGAACTTAAAAACCTTAAGTTTTTAACCCTAATGGCCCCTTAAAATGTTTCTGAACAAGATACAGGGATACCTTAGCTGCTAGCCAATCAAGTTAGTTTGAAGGACTGAATGCTGTCTTGTTTATCACTCTTTTTAGTTTAAAATATGTGCGCTACAAGCAGAGTTGCAGTTGTATGAAAATAATTTTGCAGCACAGCAGCTCTTTGCAGATAAATATTGTGCAGGTTAATAAAAAATAAAAAAAAAGCAATGAGGGCAAGGAAACAAAATGTGATAATCAGCTTGTGCCCCTAAAACATGAACAACACTGAGGCTAAACTGACGATCTACAGCAGGGTGAACAACGTCAGCCTGGAGGGCCACTGTGGCTGCAGGTTGTTGTTACAACTCAGCTGCGTAATTAAAACCCATGTTTTTATGTCACATTCTGTTTAAATAGATATTCCACTCCTTACCTGCTACTATTCTGTGGTGTCAAATACCATCCAGCCAGTATGTTACCTTTCTGGGAAAATCATCTAAATAGGCCATGAATAATGAAAACCCTGCCATTGTTTTCTTTCAGAATGATGGCTGTCTTTACGTGTGTCAAGATGTCAGTCCATGGTTATGATAGCTGAAAAAAATTAACCATCATAGAAAAAAATGAAGGCCAGCTTAACATTGTAAAAGAATAGAGGCTTATTGATTTGGAGCAAAGTCACTTTTGTAGACGGTTATCTTTACAGTGATTTTACATTTTATACTCGCACAACATTTTCAAACCTGCTTAGTCTCTTCAGCATCATGAAGGGCAGGAGACACTCAAGATGAAGTTTGTCATGTGTACATACTTCACATAGTAAAAAGAAACTTGTTTTTAACTCTCCTTAAAACAGTAAAAATAATAAAATAACAGATACACAAGAGAACAGAATACAGCATTATATATATATATATATATATATATATATATATATATACACACACATACATATACATATGTATATATATATAATTTATACACACTGTGTTTGTGTTAGAATATTTGTTATTCTGATTGGCTGTTCAGTAAACTTATGATCCGTGAATGAAAAAATCTCATTGAAACCAACTGGTGCAAAAGCCACTGGTCCGGTACCATTTGCTGGCGTGAATAAAGTGACTGTGCAGGGTTGGCGGAGGTATTTCCCAATCCTGTTTGCCTTTCTAAGGCAGCAAATGCTGTATTTTTCTGAAGAGAAGTCAGCTACGCACCAGTCATATTCTATTCTATTGCTACAGTATTTTCATGGCAGCATTCTCAGCAGGGTGCCACTTTATCACACCCCAGCTACTCTTGCACTTGTTTATTGTTACTGTTTAGCGTTGCCACCCGTCTTTGGGGATGTAATTTTAAAAACTGAGCACCTAGAAGACTACACATGTAAATACAGTGATATTGAAACAGGAATAAGTAGTACATTAGGCAAGATCCACCCAAACAATACTTCCCTGGATATTACTCATTTTGTCTGACTGAAGTTTAATTTTAAGGAATTGTACCACTAGAGGGAGTATTTTAATCACATAACAGTGGGAGTTAGAGACTAGTAAGCACTTATTGGCTACTTTGTTCAGAGGTTACCCTAAGATGGGTAAATCCTGTGATGGGTCAGCATCCTGTCCAGGTGAGTACTACCCTCTGCCAGAGTCTGCCAGGATTGTGACTGTTACTTTGAGTGCTGTCTCGGATTAAATGGCACAATCCTTAAAATGGACAAAAACAAATGAAAACACTTTTTGGAATGCTTGAGGTTCATCTTTCCTTACAAATGGGATTTGAATATACACACAACGCAGTGCAAACTTAAAATCTTTCCCTTTACACACCAGCCACATTTCAAGCTGCCAGGTAAGCAGAAATAAGGGATGCCAGTGGAGGTGCTCCTGAATGCCAAATGCTTTACTCTACCAAAGGTAAATCAGCGTTAAAAAACTTGAACATTGCTGCACTGCCCAAGGGCCACAATGGAATTGAAGATGAAGAGAACATTCTGGCCTCTTCAATACAATACAAGCATTTTTTCACAAAGCCGCTTGTCAACAGATAGATACTAATCGTGTGTGTGTGTGTGTGTTCAACGTTATTCTCATGTGGGGAGTACTGTGAAATGCTTACTTTCATGTCTCACCAACATACAACGCACCTCAACTTTTAAAACCAGTCTGAAGACTTGCTGCTCTCATCTAGCACACCCTAATTAGAGCCAATGATTAGATGTTCTTGGAAGTATTTTTAGATGTTTGTATAATGAAATAAATATTACAATAATTAATGATAAACTATTACTGGCTCATCTCTATTCCGCTTCTCGTACCACCGTTACACCACTCAAATGTTCTTCTGCCCATGAAAAAGCTGCCAGAAATACTTGGAAGCTTTGGAGTCCAAGGATGAAAGGATTCAGCTGCCTTATTAGACTCTCAAATAATACTGCAGGATGGCAGGCAGACAGATGGTTGGCCTTGGTCACCAGAATTATGGCTGTGTCTGACTTTGTCTGTTATAATAGCTGTCATCTGGCCACATCTCAGTGATGACACTAATTATTGTACGGTATATCTTTAGCATCCACTTATGTCAATTAACTTGAAATATAACATTAAAAGTGTGTTTCAACTGAACTGAAGTTGAATGTGTGGATATCATGTCATTTGTAAAATGTGTAATTTATAGCACTCGAAGCCTAAACTCAGTAAAAAATGCAATGCACAAATAAAACTAAATAAAAAGAGTGAATATTACTAGACAGGATGGGAATCTTTCCCAGTTTCCATGTAAACAGGCCACAACCTTCAGTGTGCTTTTGTAATTATGCTACCATCAACGTGTGAATTTAGGCATTGTGTAGAATGTTTAGGTAATCTATAAAATGGGATGTCAAAGTATCCATCCATCCATTATCCAACCCACTATATCCCAACGCAGGGTCACAGGGGTCTGCTGGAGCCAATCCCAGTCAACACAGGGCACAAGGCAGGAAACAAACCCCGGGCAGGGCGCGCGCACACACACACACACACACCAAGCACACATTAGGGACAATTTAATATCACCAGTGCACCTAACCTGCATGTCTTTGGACTGTGGGAGGAAACCCACGCAGACATGGGGAGAACCCAGGAAGCGAACCCAGGTCACCTAACTGCGAGGCAGCAGCGCTACCTACTGTGCCGATATATATATATATATATATATACACACACACACATATAAATACTTACCATATGTGGCACTAAAGGTCACAAAGATAATTTCTAATCCATTTTGAAAACCCATCATTGATGTGAATGTTCATTCAACCATATGGGCTGCTATCTTGTACGGTGGGCAGCTAATTTACTATTCTTTATTGGCAGAATTTCGTATTTTGGTGACATCTGCTGGCCATTTTTTGAGTCCAGAGTTGAACAAGGACATTTTGCTGGGAATGTGATGGCATTCATGTTCATTTAGCTGGGAAGTTCAATTTGGCAGCCATGTGTGAAGAAAGTGCAGCTCTTCCAGATAGTTTCAATTATTGTTTCATTGTTTGCTCTTAACAGGTCTTTACGGTCTTCCAACCAGTATGAATTATTGTTCTATTGTTAGTTTTTAATCAAAGCATTATGTTTTCACTGTACCAAAAAGACAGTACATGGCTGCCAAACTAAACTTCCCACCTAAGTCAAAGTAAGTATTACAGAAGCTTATTCATGCCACTCAAATATTTCACAATAATGGTTGTGCTACTTCACAAAAATATTGTTTTACTTTGCAACAATATTGTCTGCTAGTGCCAGCAGCATTATACTCGCGCACGCTCCGATCATCTAATACTACTGTGGGAGAAATTAAATATTGGTGTAGAGTGGAATCAGATGACAAAAAGTGAACAAAAGTTATAGGTTTAGTTAATTTTAATCAGAATAAAGATTAGTGGGTTTAATACTTATGTTTTAACATATTGGTAGTGTGGTAAGGTCTGCATGAGGTTTGAATATTCGTCCTGTGCATTTGTTGAATGACTGATACAAGAGACCATGCTAAACTAAATAGGATTACCCGTTTTAACACTGAGTACTGGAAATGTATTAGTAATACTTTTCGATTAACTAAATACATTTAGTCCTTCACGTGCTGTGAAGTAAATAAATAACATCCATTCCTTTTTCCAATCCAAACCTAAGCCACAAACGATTTCAGGTATAAACACAACTATTTTATTTAAATTACGGTTTAGCCCAAAAATCACACAAGGAGTGCCGCAATGGGCTTTAACAGCCCATGTTTTTAACAGCCACCTGGCCTTGATTCCTTAAGAAGAAAAAACTTAAATAAAAAAAAAAAAAAATGGAAGAAATCTTGTGAAAGTCAATTCTTAGAGACCCCTTTCCAGGTAGGTTGGGTGTGCAATATGTGTCAAAAAAAATGGGGTCAATACAATGCACAAAACAAGTAATCCACTTCACAGATCTAGATAGCCAATCTATCATCGCCACCTCAGGAATACAATACTACAATAGTGATAGTACCAGCTACAAAGCAAAATGCAAGAGTAGATTATATCAGATGAGGATTCTGATCTGTTCAGAGTACTGAAGACCTCGGCCAACAAGCTGCCTCACCCCTACTGGCCATTCCACAGCTGAGTCAGTGCTGGGCCAGCCAATCTGATGAAAGGTATTACTTATGTTTTAGCACTAATGACTAACAATTGAATTAAAGGAATGGATGAATGAGAACTACTTGTCTTTAAATACAGATAAAACAGAGATGTTAATTGTTGGAGGGAATGACGCTGATCACAGCAATATTTTGTCGTCATTTAACTCAGTTGGAATCCCAATTAATTTTACTGAATCAGCCCGCAATCTAGGAGTTATCTTTGACTCTAGCATGTCATTTAAAGCGCATATTACAAAGTCGTCCAAAACATGTTTTTTCCATCTTAAAAATGTTAGGAAATTAAGGCGCTTTCTAAATAAACAGGATTGTGAGAAATTAATTCATGCATTTATCTCTAGTAGGATTGACTACTGCAATGCGGTGTTCACTGGCTGTTCAAACTGTTCTCTATACAGCCTCCAGTTAATCCAAAATTCGGCTGCAAGAATTATTACAAGAACAAGAAAATATGAACACATAACTCCAGTTCTTAAATCTTTACACTGGCTCCCAGTTAAGTTTAGGGCAGATTTCAAAATCCTCCTTTTAACATATAAAGCATTAAATGGCCAAGGTCCGGCTTACTTGTCTGAACTCATCATGACTTACAAACCCGAGCGCACATTAAGATCTCAAGATGCCGGTCTGCTTAGGATTCCAAGGATTAATAAAATAACAGTGGAGGTCGGCTTTTAGTTACAGGGCCCCTAAACTGTGGAATGGTCTTCCTGCTTCCATAAGAGATGCCCCTTCAGTCTCAGCCTTTAAATCCCGGCTGAAGACTCACTACTTCAGTTTAGCATATCCTGACTAGAGCTGCTGATTAACTGTACAGACTGCATCTCTGTTGTTAGTCATTAGCACTATAACATAAGTAACATGATAATTATATTTGAATACCAACCCTCACCTATTCGGTTTCTTTTCTCGGTACCCAAATGTGGCAATTGGTGCCACAGCCCACCTGCCAAGTTGTTTGCCTGCCTATGGTAAAGTCATCCCTGATGGAGGATCACAGGAATCATGGGAAAGAGGGGTCCTTTCATCGGAGCAACGTTTCAGCCGTGGCATGGCCAAATGGGGAGGCAGCTAGATGGATGAGGTCTCCAGGACTCTAAAAATATCCAAACCTAATTATGTCATATCATCTACTGTTAAACCGTACTTCTAAAATTTTTATTATTATGCTGTCTTAAGGAATTGTTCTGTTCTGTATATTGTATTGACCCCCTACTTTTGACACCCACTGCACGCCCAACCTACCTGGAAAGGGGTCTCTCTTTGAACTGCCTTTCCCAAGGTTTCTTCCATTTTTCCCTACAAGGTTTTTATTGGGAGTTTTTCCTTGTCTTCTTAGAGAGTCAAGGCTGGGGGGCTGTCAAAAGGCCGGGCCTGTTAAAGCCCATTGCGGCACTTCCTGTGTGATTTTGGGCTATACAAAAATAAATTGTATTGTATTGTAACAACAGAGATGCAGTATGCACAGCTCATCAGCAGCTCTAGTCAGGATATGCCAGACTAAAGTCATGAGTCTTCAGCCGGGATTTAAAAGCTGAGACAGAAGGGGCATCTCTTATAGTAGCAGGCAGATCAGTCCACAGTTTAGGGGTCCTGTAACTAAAAGCTTGACCTCCCTCTGTTATTTTATCAATCGTTAGAATCATAAGCACACGGGCCCCTTGAGATCTTAATGTGCACTCTGGCATGTAAGTAATGATAATATCAGATAAGTAAACCAGACTTTGGCCATTTAAGGCTTTATGCTGTATGTTAAAAATGAGAATTTTGAAATCTGCCCTAAAAAACAGGCTGCTGTACCACCAGATTGCACTGTTTTAAAATGTCTATAGCAAAAAAAATAGGATTAAAACTGAACTGATAAGTTTTGGTTACTGGAGTGCACTCAAGCAAGCACTCTTTTCTGATTGGCTGTGTGACCAAGCCCTGCAAAGGAAAGGTGCATCATGCATCACATTTACTTCTTGCCTTACACCCAGTACACTGTAATAATGACTGGCTCCTTGTCACCATAAACTGGCCAGATTAAATTTACTCCTCGGCGCATGTAGGATTAAATGTACAGCATACGCTTACAACATCTGCTCAGGTCTTCTCACTTGATTGCGCACTACGCTCATTCTAAACCACTTCTTCAATAGCCATCACCAGACCACTGCTGCACACGCCTGCCAGATGACAACGATTGCAGCAAGGGATTTCTTTTATTTTCAAGGATGGGACTAAGCTTGCCCTGCGGTGGGTTGACTCCCTGCCTGGGGTTTGTTTCCTGCCTTGTGCCCTGTGTTGGCTGGGATTGGCTTCAGCAGACCTCTGTGACCCTGTAGTTAGGATATAGCGGGTTGGATAATAGATGGATGGATGGAATAAGCTTACATAGAATACCGTCACATTCCCAGTGAAATGTCCAGTCTTGGAGCAGCAACCAGAAGCAGGGTTGGCAGGTGTGCATTTATCCACCAAATCTTCTGCCTTTCTTTGAAAGCACTCTGCAGGTGAAAAAAACAAATTGTTGTGGAGGTGTGCAGTTTTAGGCTATTTTTAAAAGTGTATCAGGCAACCCATTCTTTCACCTCTGAACACCAAGGGCCACCAGCTGGATGAAATTACAAATGTATTGAATGTCTAAAAACTCCAAAGGGGGGATCCCATTCCCAATCCCCTCCCAAAGCCAGTCTCTGAATTTAAATTGTGAATTGTTGTCCAAAAGGAAAACAGTCCTTCACTGAGCTCTTCCACCTTTTTTCTTTATCTCTCACTTGGCTGAAAAATTTTTGCAGGATCTGGCAACCCTGACTAAAACAAGTCATTAAAACCCAAAATGTGAACTTCCGTCAAGGTCCGCGCAGCACTCGATTATTAACACTGCGTCGTGGGTACGAGTCCCCACCCGCCGTCTGTCTGCACTGAGGCTACATATTCAATGTCATTTTAAGTGAGCTCTTTTCTTTTGGTCAGGGATGTCAAACTCCAGTCCTGGAGGACTGCAGTGGCTGTAGGTTTTCATTCTAATCATCTTCTTAATTAGTGACCAGTTTTTGCTGCTAATAACGTTTTAATTAACTTGACGCAGGCCCTTTAGTTGTTTCTTTTTCTTTAATTAGCAGCCAAACAATAATGAGACACAAAACAAGCTGCCACATCACACAATTTCTGAAAATAAAGAAAGGCAAAGGTCTCAGTAAGGTTGATCTCTCAACTCACCAAAACACTTTGACCATGTACTTTTGAGAAACGGAAAATCAACAGTTTTGGAAATGTCAGCTGTGGCAGAACGAGAGCAACAACAAGCTGTGGAATTAAATATTGAGTTTACTAACAGCAAGAATTGGCTTCTCATTAAGAAACTGGTGGGAGTTTGAAGCTCCAGTTTAGCTGGTCATCTGTTGGCTCATTTCACGTCTTATTTCTATTTGGATCCATTTCAATGGGGAAACAAATCAATTCAGAGGACTGAATCCTTCTGACAGGGCTATTAAAATGTGAATTAGCAGTGAAAACTGGTCACTGATTAGGAAAAGGGTTAGAATGAAAACCTGTTGCTGCTGCCGGCCCTCCAGTCCTGGAGTTCGACATCTGTGCTTTAGGTGAATCCTAAAATTCACTTCATGGAACTGTAACGTAACTGTATGACAGAATTCAATAACTGTAGCATACATCAAGGCAGTTAATATATTAACATCGCGCGGTCCTTTTGTGCACGAAGGCATTTATTACTTTAGGGAAGGCTAACAACCTCGGCTCACGCATCGTAAATGGCAAACACACATAAACGATAAGACTGCGATCTCCTCACCTCGTCAAGTGCCGTTTTCTTAATCTCGACTAGTCGGTCCTCTCGTTCCCTGTCTGTGTCCTCCCTCCGGCTGCTCTTCTGTTTAAATCACCCGCGCGGATGTTCCGGGGTTTCCCGCCCACCTGAATAGAACTTTCTAGAAGACAGAAGGGGAAACAAAAAACAGCCGTCTTCCTAGTTTAGCAATGCGGATACCCGTAGCTAACCCCCATCTACCTATCTAGTTACTCTGTCGATAGGCGGACCGGTCTGCCGTGTACTGCAAAGCGATTTCCTTCTGGCGTCAGTCCGAACGGCCGCACCAGTCCAGGCAGCTGTACGTGCGAACCTTTCACGCAATGCAAACGACACACGGTCTCTGGTTAAACGGCACATTGCCCAGAAATGGTGATGGTACACTTTAAACACAGTGTAAAAATCAAAGACCAATTCGTACGGAACACGTACACACTTGGTCATCTGCTCTCCGATTTACATCGTCCGTGCGTTGGTTGCACTCCTCTCGCAAGAAGTGAAGCGCGTGTCACGTGCCGCCATGGCTCACTTGGACCTTTTCGCGGTTCAACAGAAGCGCGCATGTGCAGATTGAGTTAGCCGCATAAGTATGAGAGGGCGGTCATCTCTTGGGTCATTCATTGCGCTCTTCGCGTCTGTGGGAGCACAGATCGTCTGATCACATCTTGTGCCCGACCTGCCAGGATAGGCTCTGATTTTGACCGTGCAGGTTTACAAATGGGCGGATGATCACAATACGTTCGTGTGAAGTTAGCTGAGATGAATAGAACAGAGTAATCGTTTCTGGTTACATACACGACGGAAACATAGCAAAATTCTTATCTAACTGTCGCCAGGAGAATGGCGGGCAGGGAAGGATATACATGTCATTCGACAATAGAGTAATGTATAAAAAAATAATTAAAATAAGTAGGTGAGTGTCACAGGAATGACCTAATAATGCACATGGTGCAGAGCTGGTAGTGCAAAAATAGTGTAGATAAGCAGCAGATGGGTACACTACAGGGCAGGTAAATTTAGGTTATTGAGAGTTTAGTGACCTTATGGCTTGGGGGACAAAGCTGACCCTGAAGCAGGCGGTGTGTGTGGTGAGGTTTAGGCTACTAGAATAGAAAACAGAGGATAAGATGGATGGATGGCATCAGAGATGATGGATCCAGCCCTCCTCAGACATCAGGTGCAGTAGATGTTATGAAGATGTGCAAGACTGGGCATACACTGTGTGGTTTTCAGAAAGTGACTACTCACACTGCACAAGAAAGTCACCAGTCGTATACAGTATGTGCTCAAACCGCAAGAGCACGTTTGGTGCAGCTGACATGCTACAACATGGTACTCAGACTATATGTGTACACGAGCCAGACTGACAGTTTCACCCACTGGCATTTTGCAATTAAGCTTTACCCATTCAAAAAGAACATGATGGCCAACAGCTCCTCAACATGTCACCAAGGAAAAGAGCTGTTTTGCGGACTTGTGACTGCTATTCTCCCACACTACAAAGAAAAGCAAAAGGTATAACTGGACAGGCAGATGTTTGGGAAGCTGCAGACAATGCCATCCATCCATTATCCATCACACTGTATCTTAACTGCAGGGTCACAGGGAGCCAATCTAAACCAACACAGGGCACTAGGCAGGTAACAAACCCACAGGGCACACACACACTAGGGACAACTTAGAATCACCAATGCGCCTCACCTTTATGTCTTTGGGAACCCACGCAGACATGAGGAGAACATGCAAACTCCACACAGGGAGGACCCGGGAAGCGAACCCAGGTCTCCTAACTGCAAAGCAGCAGCGCTACCCACTGCGCCACCATGCAGACAATGAGATCTGTCTATTTAGAAAGGAACTGGAGGTACATAATCTGTCTAAATTACCGTAGTGTGTGTTTATTTTTAACATTTCCTAAGAGACTTTTGTAGTACTAGGGTGTTGTACCATGTTTACCATTATGGATGTAATGAGAAGTCAAGAAAAATGACACCTTTTATTGGCTGACTGAAAAGAATACAATATGCAAGTTTTCGAGGCAGCTGGGGCCTCATGTATAAACGGTGTGTATGCACAGAAATGTTGCATAAAAACTTTTCCACGTTCAAATCTCGATGTATAAAACCTACACTTGATGTAAAGCCACGCACTTTTCCACGGTACCTCATACCTTGTCGTACGCAAGTTCTCCGCTCGGCACTGTGCGATTTTGTGAACGTGAGCTTTCAAGTTTCTCCAACACGCTATGTCACTCGATCAACTTCCTTTTGTTGATTATACCACGGTTTATTTGAACAAATAGTATGTTTTTCCTTTGCCTCCACTTGGTATTCGCTGAAATTCTTATATTTTCCCCCGTGCTTTTCCCATTGTCTTTTCACAGAAGGCTGAGTTTAAGGGCGATTTATATTCATTTGCATATTCAAAGAGGCGTAATTCTGGGAGGAGTTGGGCGTTACATAAAGCGCGTGCACGAGCGTTACTTTTCACGCTGATCGGGATTTATGTAGCGGAAGAACGTGGAAGTTGGAGTACGCAGAGATTCCTGGATTTTCTGTGCGTAAGCACATTTCGGCTTTTGTGCTTACGCCATGTTATAGTGCGAGTTCTACACACGGCGTTATACATGAGGCTCCTGGAAGCTGAAGAAGGGGCTTGAGTTGATATTGTAATCTTTTTAGTTAGCCAATGAAAGGTGTCATTTTACTTGACTTCTCATTACTAAGATACTTTCATAATTGGCATTTAGAGTTGTACGTGTGTTGTAATACGATGGTTAGCTTTTTGAAATCAAAACGGTGAAATACGCAGGACAAACATAATACCGGATGTACAAAGTCCAGAAATGCAATACTAATCATTTCTCGCTGCTGTTATTGTTATATTTAATATGTCACCTGGATGCCATTTTGAAGTAATTGTCATTTTTTTATCATGGTGTTAACTTCTTTTCATGTTGCAATCTATATACATGGTGCAAAAGGGTTTTGTGATTTTCTCTGCATAATAAATTTTGGAAAATTTGATGACGACATCAGAAAATTGGCTCATGAGACCAATCACAACTGCTTGTATGTGTGTGACACATTGACCAATGAAGCTGAAATACAGGCAGACTCAGAATATCTGTCAGACATTGCAGTTTGGGCAGTGTATGCCAGGCTTAAAGTCAGTCCCCATGATTGTATGAGGAGTACAGACAGTCCTTTGGAGGAGCTTACAATTCAAGCAAGTCAGGTTAAGAATCCGGTCAGGATGGTTGCAATGATACAGAAGTAGACGTTCAGTAGGATTTTGTTTTTTCTCAGATCAAAGCTCTTTAGCCTCTTTAGCTTTGCTGAGCCTTTCTGAGGTTGCAGTTGGTGTTGATAGACCACAAAAGGCAGTCAGCGATCTGGATATCCACAAACCTGAAGTGTCTAACTGTCCGGACAAAGGAGCCACTGATGTGGAGTGGAGCATGATTGCCCTTGTTCCTCCTGAAGTCAGCAGTGGCCCCTTTGTCTTGTTGACATTCAGAGGGAGGGTGTTGTCATGACTCAGCACAGTCAAGTCCTTCACCCTCCCGCCTGTATGGAACCTCCTCATTGTCACTGATGTGGCCACTCAGGGTGGTGGCATCAGCAAGCTTGAGGATGCTGTTGTCCTCACGTTGTGCTGCACAGTCATAGGTAAAGAGATGTATAGCAGTGGGCTGAGGACGCAGCCTTGTGGAACACAGTGTGGATGGGTTCCTGTTGCCAGTTAATAAGAACTGGGAACTATTTATCAGGAAGTTAAACACCCAGCTACAGATGGAGCCGCTCAGACCGAGGTCTGTGGGTGTAATGGTGTTAAACGCAGAGCTATAGTTGATGAACAGCTTCCTGACGTAGGTGTTTTTGTTTTTCAAATGTCTCAGAGCAGTTTGCAAGGTGAAGGAGATGGCATCATCCAAAGATCTGTTATGCCATTATACAAATTGTAGTGGGTCCAGGATAGTAAGGATGTTGTGGTTAATAGATAGATAGATAGATAGATAGATAGACAAATGAAAGGCACTATATAATTAAAGTAGAGATAGATAGATAGATAAATAGATAGATAGATAGATAGATAGATAGATAGATAGATAGATCCTTTATTAATCCCAAGGGGAAATTCACATAAGCCAGCAGCAGTATACTGATACAAAAAAACAATATTAAATTAAATAGTAATAGAAATGCATGTAAAAGCAGACAATAACTTTGAGTAATGTTAGCATTTTTAAAGTTATTGTTTGCTTTTACATGCATTTTTATGTATGTCATACAATGTGGACCATGATCAGTTTCTCCAGACACTTGATGACCACAGAGGTCAGTTATTCAGTCAGGAAACAGCAGATGTCTTTGGCACAGGAATGTTTGTGGTTTCTTGAAACACAGCAGCACCTTGCACAAACACAGGGACAAATACATTTTGGAACAGTTATTGAAAAATGACAATGGCACAAATAAGAACAGTGCTTTAATTGAATCAGTAGGGTCAATTTATAGCAATCCTTTAGCCTAATCTGCATTTTCTTTGGGGTTTGGCAGAAGTACCAACACAGAAACAGGGAGTTTAAGCAAACATCATAGAGACAGAATAATAATAATAATAATAATAATAATAATAATAATAATAATAATAACTAGCCAACACCCGCCATAGCATACAGCGGTGTAAGAATAGGAACAGAAAACGGTGAGAAAGGAATTCAGAAATCAAGAAGAAAGAAATACTTCTTGAAAGACGCAGTTGTGAATAAATGTTTTGCTGGAGACGACAGATAATGATCTAACCCTAGGAAAAGCCACGTACGACTGACCATGGCTGAAGACTGGTTGTTGTAGATTAATGTAAATCTTTGCAATATATATTTCTCTTCTGGTTCGTCTTGCTTCCTCTTCAAACCCGGTCCCCCCACACGCAGCCCACACGGCATTTCTCAATTCCTATTCCTCCTTTTCCAAACCCTTCTCCATGCTGGCTCTGGTCTCCCATACACCCCCACGCCGCTTTTCTCGATTCCTATTCCTCCTTCGGACTACCGCGTTCCCCGCTCCTCTTTCATGACCCCATTGGTGTCACTTCACCGCCAAAGTGAAAGGTCACGCGGTCAGGCTAGATATAGGGCAGTGATGTGACGTGACATGACCGGGTTTAAAGAGGAAGCAGGACGAACCACAAGAGAAATATATATAAGAGATAATACATTTTATTTATACAAGGCGCCTTTCTAAGAACTGAAGGACACCGAACAAACAATAAATAAAAAAACACATTATGAATAAAACTTGAAACATCAGAAAATATAAAAATTAAAACCAAACAAAGCCACTGTAATCATAAAGAAAAAGCAATTTTTAAACAGATGGGTTTTAAGTTTACATTTGAAAGTTGAAAATGATTCGATATTTCTAAGTGCAGTAGGTAGTGAGATGGATGGAGGAAGAGGATCTAATGTTACGAGAGGGAATGGCAACATGAAGAAGGTCGGACAGATATGGAGGGGCGAGGTTATGAATGACCTTAAATGTTAACAGCAGAATTTTAAAATCAATTCGAAATTCAATCGGGAGCCAATGAAGCTGCTGCAAGACCAGAGTAATATGGTGAATAGATGGGATTCAAGTAATGATGCGAGCTGCAGAATTCTGGATTAGCTGAAGCTTATGGAGAGATGTATTAGAGAGACCAAAGAGGAGTCCAGACGAGAAGTAACAAGACTGTGAACAAGAATGGCAGTGGTATATGGGGAGTGAGGGAGGGCAGATGTGATTAATATTACGTAGGTGGAAGTAAGCAGACCGGGTGACGTTATTAATGTGAGATTGGAAAGGCAGAGAACTAGTAGTCAAGGATGACACCCAGACTCTTGACCTGAGGTGAAGGAGAAACAAAGGAGTTATCAATAGCAAGTGAAAGATTATCGGCTTTGGATAATGATGCTTTTGTACCAATGAGGAGAACCTCAGTTTTGTCACTGTTTAATTTAAGAAAATTTGAAGAAAACCAAGATTTAATTTCAGCAATGCAGTCAATAAACGAAGATGGTGGAAAAGAAGAAGTGGGTTTACTAGCAAGGTAGAGCTGGGTGTCAGCATAACAATGAAAATGAATGTTATATTTACGAAAGATATTGCCAAGGGGAGGAAGGTGAATAATAAAAAGAAGACGCCCCAGGACAGAGAATCTGGGCCAGGATTTGAATTCAATCTTGTGTCAGGCTTCACAATAAAATAAAAATAGCGGTAAACCCACACAATAGCCTTTAATTCACTGTTTTATCAGAAAGTGTAACAGCAGCAATGAACACTCGACAAGGAAGGACCCAACGGTGGGTCAGACGCCATTTCACTGCAGAACACACACACACACACACACACACACCCTCACATGTCCATTCAGCGCCAGTTTAAAATGATCAGATAAGCTTGTCTTTGACACGAGGAGAAAACCTCATTTGGAGACTCGGAGAACATGCACACGCTATGCAGACATGAGTGGTAACAGTGCTACCTTACTGCCCTTTTGAGAGTTTTGAGGAACTTGGGCACACTGTGGCCGTGATAGGCGCAATGCACACTCCTACGTTCACTTAAACCAAGTCGACTTAGAGGACACAGAATTCGGATGAAACTGAAATACTTGGAGTAAAGATACATGGACCTGAAGAGAGCACACAGATCTCACATGGACAGTGGTCAGGCTGCAAACCAAGCTCAGGTCCATGAAGCTGTGCAGGATTTATAATTTCATTCAAGTATTTTGTCTTAATTATGAAGCAACAACAAAAAAAAAAGAAAATCAAAGTTTTCATGAGTACTGAGTTTCCGAAATAAAACACCTTTGTTTTCAAATCTAATGTCTCTCTTCCAAGAATGCCGCTCTGTGATATCTGATGCCATTTACTATGCCCGTGGAGAGACTCTGCCAGGAGGCCAAGTAATGTTTTACGTTATCGACAAGCCACATCAAATGAAGAGCATGTTTTTGGCATTCAGCTGGAGAACATTCAGTGCTGCGGGGTGCCATTCAAAGGCACACACATCTGACTTCATATTTAAAACAGTGTCACTGCAGGAAATGACTTTTTGTATTGAAACAGTGCCAATATTTTTGTTGTTTTAATATGTTTTTGCAGTTGAACTTGGCAAATGGAAAACTTTGCTCTATAGGACATTTCAGGTCATAAAACTTAAAAACATCTTAAGAACAAGTCTAAATGTAATTCCTGGCAGCTATCTTTTTTACTTGGAATAATGAGGAAACTATCTTGTTCTGTCTGTCCCCTGTGGCCAAAAACTCAATGAAGAATTCATTGAATGTCTCACCTGTTCATTGTTTATATAGATATGTGATACCAGCAAGGAGAGAACTGTGGATAAGAGCCTTTGTTACAGACATGCTATGTAGAGCACCACCATCTCTTGTTTGGGGTCCGATGGCCACTTTTTTAGGTACACCTACTCTATTTAGTACCATCTTTCTGTGTTTTACTTCCACATTCTCAAAGATGGGTAGGTTAGGCTGCTTGGGAACATTGCCCCCCCTAAACATGCAAGTGTGGGTGTGTGTGCTGATTCTTGCCTTATGCCCATAGAATAGGCTCTTGTCTGGAGACAGAAGATGCATAAAAAGTCTCCAAGAGGGAATTCAGAGCACTACATTTGGCGCCTACTTTACAATCACGTCATGGTCAAAATGGCATCTTACATTTTCTAAAGTTTGGCTGAACAACATCTAAACCTCATGGTCATACCTGCATGCTGTGGACATTGAGTTGCAGCCACGTAATTCACTGTTTCAGTGGAGCAGATTTGCATTAATGAGGAGGTGGACTCAGTTAAATTACCAGACCTCCGCTGCTGGGTCCAATTTACATGAAATCCATCACAGCCAGGTGTATGAAAAAGTAGCTTCTGATGTCCTGTACACTCATTACCGCCACTGGGTGGCAACATACCAGGCTTACCTTAATAAGCTGATAACTGAAGAGGGTCATGTTGTGGAGAAAATGTGTTGGTTCATCTGAATGAGGGGCAACATTGCGGTTCTTCATAGGTCAGTGAGTCAGTATTGTCTAGAGATGACTGCCCGTCTATCATTCTAGAAACAAAGAGATCAAATAGATGGAGGAAATGGTGGGCAAAATGAAGTCTTCAGTGTTTTGGAGTTGTGAAAGAAACTGGAGTAGTACATCGAAAAACAGGTGGGTGATCAGCTGGATCCCCATTTCTTAACACAATATGGTGGAAAAAAAATTAAAGGGTAACAACCGGATGAGGGATAGTGAGAAATAAATGATTGGCTGTAATATACCATCCATCCATTATCCAACCCGCTATATCCTAACTACAGGGTCACGGGGGTCTGCTGGAGCCAATCCCTGCCAACACAGGGAGCAAACCCCAGGTAGTGCACACACACACACACACACACCCCAGGGACAATTTAGGATCGCCAGTGCACCTAACCTGCATGTCTTTGGGAGGAAACAAACACAGACACAGGGAGAACATGCAAACTCCACGCAGGGAGGACCCGGGAAGCGAACCCGGGTCTACCCACTGTGCCACTGTGCTGCCTGTCTGTAATATACTTTACAGGTAAAACAGCCACTTAGCATGTCTTTGATTTCTCTTCTTCTCAACTGTAGCCTGGTCCAACAATCTCTTGTTAGGGTTAGGGTCAGACTGCCATCATGTTGTGGGAAAATGATGTTTGGGAGAAGCCTAGAATATCCAGGTCCATGTGAGCGATTCCACCTCCTCACACGTTAGGCTTCCGGGATGAGACTCGGCCTATTGCTATGTCCGTTCCTGGTATGTGACAGCTGATGATTGTGTATGTGACAACATAATTTGTGTGTATTTGTTGAATGACTTATTTTTTTAATGTTTTCAAATTATCTGAGCTTTGAGTGATTAAATAGTTGCGGGGATTAGGACAAAATGGCAAAAATAAGGCAAAAGAATTTGCTTAAAAGGCAATCCAAGGTGAGCAAAGCCAAATCCGTAAAATAAGAGCTACAGGGTAAAAGCAATAATTCAAGGAACCAGAAAGATCAACACTCACACGAAACAAAGCCCACTTCAAATTGTCAATGACTCACTAAAGGATCTGCTCTCAGCTTGGGAAAATAAAGGCTGAGGGCGGTCCTTCAGCTGTGACATCACGGTGCTCCCGCCTCTTGGAGCTCCACCCACAAAACACAAGGAGGACGAATAAACATATTACAACTCATAGATACTAAATATTAAATAAATAGAACAATATTTTCTAAAGTACAAATCAAGTTAACACATTACAGTAAAAGCGCCATCCTCAGGATGTACCTAACCCTGCTGTCACCCCAGTGAACTGAAAAGACAATTGAGCTGGGAGTCTAAATGGTCAGCCGAGGACTCCGCTGATTACTTACATATGGAGCTGTAGACCAGCCAGCTATTCATTAGTGAGCCGTCTCAGTCCCGTTCAGGGTGCTCAGCAGCACGAAATGCAAGGCAGAACCAAATCTGGATGGGGTATCTGGCCAGTCATGAAGTGCACACTCACATCTCCCCACATGGGGCCAATTTCAAAGTTCCAGTGAACCTAATCTTCATATTGTGACGATGCTGGAGAAAAACTGGAGACTCCAACATGTAGTGTTTGTAATGCAGTTTGATTTGTGAAGAATAGAGATAATCAGGTTGATGGCGTCTCCATCTAAAGCACACAGTAAGACCAACCTTATGCCATTGCTGACAGTGATGTTTACCTGTCCAGTCAACAGCAGTTCAGTGTGGGGTAATGAAGGGTGCCTCCATGGTGTAAAAGTGTGGCCACCACCAGACTGGCCTTCCTAATCGATGGCTGCTTTCAGTGTTGTCCAAGCATTGTAAAAAAAAAACAAAACTACTAGGCCCAGTGCCAGGGGGCATTCCTGGCTGTGGCTTATCATGTGGGTCACGGACCTCCAGCTGCTTGCACAGTGCCAAATCGGTACTGCTAAAAACTCATCTAGCTGAGTAAACCTCTTTAGGTTATCCATTGTAGGAACCCAGAGAAAGAGTTAAGGAGCGCATGATGGATTAAAACACTTAGGCCACTCCAAGCCTTACGGCGGCCCCACCCCGATTAATTCCTCCACATCAGTGATTTAAGTGTTTTTCCAAAAGCACAGCTGGATTCTTCGGATTCGGTATTATTGGCAAGGGAGAGGGGTGAAGTCATTTTATATTTCTCAGGTACTGAAGCATATGGAAGGTAAACAACGGCTCTTGCGTTGGCCAAGCAAGAATGTTGTATTTTGGAGTTGTGCGGCAATCAATCAGAGCCTTAGGTACGTTTAATGTCAGGTTCTCAGTGTGCCAGCGCTTTGAAACGCCAAATCACAGATTGCCTCAAAAATGTCAAACAGGCTTTAGCAAGACTAGAAACGAGTCTACCCTGAACTTGAACCCGACGACCTCGCTGGTGTGAATCGGCAGCGGCTGTATTTCATGCTTGCTGCTCCTTTCTGATCTCCCCGGGAGAGAATATTCAACAGAACTCATTGAACCCCCATGGCACTGAATACGGCTTTGACAGTGTAGCACAGAACTTGCTTCCAGATGCACGTCTCAGATGTTTAAGCGGTTTTTACTTTGTTTTGCTAGTAGAATTTATTTTGCTTGCGTTCCTTCCATCTTGCCTTTCTGTTTGATCCCTCTTCATCAATGGAGACTTCCTTTAGAGCGCCAAACGAACTAACTGCCTTTCGGCACACAAACAGCACTGCTGCGGGCCTCCTGTTTCGTGACTCCCGCCATTTGCTTGTGCTGCGTCCCCCCGAAGCAAAGGAAACTGGCAGTCCTCAGGGTATGATGACCGATTCAGAACTCCCCAGATACGGTCACAGTGGGCAGCTCAGAAAAACGTTACATAGAAGCAAATTTCTGAACTCTACAGACATTTCCAAACCTAAGAATTGTTTATATGTGTAGAATTGTTCACAGATTGACAAGACACAATGAAAAGAAGCTAGACAGATCAAAGGTGAAGTGATTAGGAATGTTCCAGAAAGGCCAAGCGCAGTCTAATAACGTGAGAGCAGGCACTATAGATACTGAGGAGATACCAGGCCGATCACATGTTGAGAAATTAGGGCCTAATTCATCAAAAAATAAATGCACAACTGACAATGTGGATTAATTGGTGACCAAGTAACATCTGTAGAGGTAGGGAAGGCTGATCACACGTGGAGATACTAGGGATCAGCAAAGGGCCTAATTCAGGGAAAACAGATGGACAACCGTTGATTAGTTAGCAACCAGGGACCATCTATATAGCAAGAGAAAAATCTAAACCAACCCAAAACAGGGTTTTTGGAACATCTAGTAGGGCCAAATACAATTCTAATGGACTGAGAATGTTCTGTATTGAGAAATTATTCACAGGGTGGACAAGGTATTGTCCATCAAGATAAAGAAGAGCTTGAACACCTCAGACAGAGAGAGTTTAGAAAAGTATGAAAACAGGATTCACCAAGGTCCACACAGATGAATTACTGACCAGGTAAAGAAGGTGCTAACTACATAGACAGAAAAAAACACAAACATGGCAATAATAAGAACCATTTACAAAGTTCGAATATAGTTAACAATGGACTGAGAGCACTTTACATTGATTAGTTAGAGACCAGGAGCAGACTACATGCATAGAGAAGAAGCTGGCCACCTATATTGTGATACTAGGGACCACCACGGCAGGTAGATTGCAGAGATTATCAAGTGACCGAATAGTGACAGCAGAGATGACTGATCACATGTGGAGAGACTAGGGAAGATCAGACATGCCAAATATGGCCAAAATGGATGGATAGTTGTCTGTAGGGATTCATTAGTGACTAGGCACCCTCTGTAGAGACAGGGAGACACCCATATTGCTCATGCATAGAGAGACTTTGGATCATATAGAAGAGCCAAATGCAGTCAAAACAGAACAGCAATGGCCCACCTGGACTAACAAGTGACTAGGGATCAGCTACAGAGACACGGAAGTAACCAAATCATTTATGTGTAATGAGTGAAAGGGAAAACTAAAAAAGACCACATGCAGTGAAAGTGACGACTGACAGCAGTCCACAACGATGAGGTATCAACCAGTTATACCATACTAGCTGTGAAAGGCTGTGCTGGAAAAAGCCCGGGCTCCTAGAAACCATGGATTCTGGCACTTCAATCAATCCATCAATCACACCGGTTGTGCATTAGCGGCTAAGCGAGGTTCTCTTTCCTCTGTGGTTTCATTTTGCCGACATGCTCACCTCCGTTGTCTATCCGCGGCTAAGCGAGTTTCTCTCTTTTCTCGGCAGTTTCACTTTGGCGACAGAGTCATTATCGTTGAGCTTCATGCTGTACCTCACACTTCTGAGCCAGACAGACACACACACACACACTTCAACGTGTAGACGTTTATATATACCTGTATGATAACATCCACAGAGACAGAGAGAAAACCAGATAGATCCAAATACGAGATAATCTTGACGGAGTGAAAATAATCAAAGTGGAGAAATCTCAGAAATTAATTTGTGACCAGCGGAAATGGCACAGAAATGATACCAGATCACATACACAGAGATTGGCGTCCATCTATCCATTTTCTAACCCGCTGAATCCAAATACAGGGTCACGGGGGTCTGCTGGAGCCAATCCCAGGGCACGAACCAATCCTGGGCAGGGTGCCAACCCACCACAGGACACACATCCACACACCAAGCACACACTAGGGCCAATCGAGAATCGCCAATCCACCTAACCTGCATGTCTTTGGATTGTGGGAGGAAACCCACGCAGACACAGGGAGAACATGCAAACTCCACGCAGGGAGGACCCGGGAAGCGAACCCGGGTCTCCTAACTGCGAGGCAGCAGTGCTACCACTGCGCCACCGTGCCGCCCCTGGTGTCCATCTACAATGTCCTAATACTGTCAACATAAACAGGGAATGGTCTGTATACAGTAATTATTGACTAGAAAGACCAAGTGACATCTGCAAAGGGAAGGAAGAACTTGAAGAGCTCACATGTAGAGAAAGTCGTGGCACACCAGAAATGCAAAATGTCACCGAAATGGGCTGGAAAGGGGATTTAAAGAGAGTAGAGGCTTGCTAGAGAAGCGAAATACGGTGAAAATACAGTCAAGAAGGGCCATACGGAGAACTTATCAAGGATAAGGTGTCACCCACACAAAGAAGAACACAGACTGGCTAAATCTATATATATAAAAGTCAATGTGTGTATGTTCCAGCATCACATCCAAACGGCTGGAGCGATTTTCATCAAACTTAGTACACATGTTCCTCATTGGTCAACTAAAAATACTGTAGGGTGAAATCAGCCGTAACTCTGGGTAGGGTGGGGGGTGATCTTGCAGTCTTGTATGCATGTTATCATCCAGTTGACACTCGGAACGACCACCAGAGGGCGAACTGGAGGTGACTGCCAGCATTCTTTATGTTTGAGTGCACCACCGCGCCCCTGTTGCTTTTGAAATTAAATAGAGTTCTACGCGTGCAAGTGTGTGTGTCTGTCCGGCCCGGAAGTGAGACGTAGAGTTGGGGCGAGGGCTCCAGCTCTGCGGATACACAAGCGAGGCCAGGAAACCTCCAAAGAAAGACAGTCGCTTAGCTGCTAATGCACAAACAATGCCAGCACTTCGGCAACACGACTCCTTCTAGCAGAGAGATGCCCAGAGTAGTTCTCACAATTTAAATACTTTCTAAGATCCGGTGCTCCTTACACAGTTAGTATATACCAGGCGACTGCCAGCATTCTTTATTTTTGAGCAGCACTGCGGCCCTGTTGCTTTTCAAATTAAGTACAGTTGGCCGGTTTCGAGCGTCAACTAGATGATAGCATACATACAAGACCGCAAGACAAGGACATTAGTGAGTCTTTATCCATCCATCCATCATCCAACCCGCTATATCCTAACTACAGGGTCACGGGGGTCTGCTGCAGCCAATCCCAGCCAACACAGGACGCAGGGCAGGAAACAAACCCCGGGCAGAGCGCCAGCCCACCACAGAAAACCCTCACAGAAATGGGGAGAACATGCAAACTCCACGCAGGGAGGACCTGGGAAGCGAACCCAGGCTTATTAAGGTTTATTAATAATTATTATTATTAAGGGCGGATTGGTGGCTCTGAGGCTGGGGATCTGCACTGACAATCGGAAAGGTTTCCGGTTCGAATCCCGTAAATGCCAAAAGGGTCTGTGCTCTGTTGGGCCCATAACTTGCAATTGCTGAGCACAGTGAGGAAAGTGCTATATAAATGCATAGAATTTATTTATTTATTGTTTGTTAATTTATTTTTATTTTTAAAGTTGTGTTTTTTTTTTTAATTATGATTTTCTCAAACAAAAAAAAACACTTTATTTTCCTCCTGGGCAATGCTGGGTATTTCAGCTAGTAAAGAGATAATGAAGACCATCTTCAATGGCTACATTCAATCAAAAAGGACTGGGGACGGACCCCACGCATGAATTAGTGACCAAGCAGATCTGGAGAAATCTGCCGAAAACAGGAGAACCGAGGGACACCAGGAAACATCTAGAAAGGGCAAAGTGGGCAGCCCATGGTCCAGGTAGAGTTTTCTCTGCATCTATCAATAGAAACAGAAATAAAATAACAGACTGATCACATAGTAGGAGACCATCGAGTATCTTGAAGAGGCATGGACAGTGAAAATGGACTGGTAACAAAACAGACAGCATTCCACCTACAGAGATGGACACAAGCAGCCAAATGCTTAATTATAAACCAAGAAATGGTCTTTTTATTTTATTTGCTTTTTGCTCATCATTTTTGACTACTCTCTATATACTATAGATACAAAGACAAACTCCTCTAAATTGTGTAGGGATCAGGGACCATGTAGAAGAGCCCAGTTGGCTTTACATGGACTGAGAACGGGGCACACAAGTGAAGTCAGGGAAGAGGCCGGACTGATGATATTTAGGGGGGTCCTAAATATGTAATACGGTAAAAATGGGCAGACAACAATCCACAGAGACAACGCGTCGACCTGTAAAGCAAACTGAAGAGCCCTCTCTGATCACGTCTCACGAGAGAGAGAGCTGCCGATACAGCGAGCGGTGCCTTTTCTCATGCAGATTATTCCCTGGCTGTCATCGGAGTCATCCTTTTACCACACATTGTTCCAATGAAAGACTTAACCATCCAAACAAAAGCACCAACGGGGCAATAATTGTGTGGATCTGTAGGCTACTGCGTCCTGAGGTGACCGTCTGTAAGCCGCAAAAGAGCACAACGATAGGTCTCTCAGAAAACAGGCCACAGCGTTATTAGTCAACAGACAAAACTCCTTGTGACTTTGATTAGGGACGTGTGAAGCAGATTACTTGGCTTGTCCGCGAGTCTCCTTTAAGCTTGGAAAAGACTCATTAGTGTTGGTAGGAGTCAGGTAGCGAGTGGGCACATGGGACTAATTCTGCTGAATTATTGAGCAAAGGTTGCGTGCTAGGCGCAGAACGCCAAGTCTGTGGGCCACTGAGACTATCTGGCATGTTGGCACCGTTTGCCACTAGAGCTGGGGCCGTCGTTCACCGAAATCCCTTCCATATACCCAGAGTCTCCCGTAATATGCTTTTCTTATTAATTTAAAACAGACACTTTATACATACCATGGAGTCAGCAAGTATTTAGACCCCTTCGCTCTCCGCACGCTTTATTGTGTTGCAGATTTAATCTGAAATGGAGGCATTTGCTATTTTTGCCCGTCAGCCTACATTCAGTGACCCATAATTATAAAGTGAAAACCTGCTTTTAGAAAGGTTTGCAAATTTATTAAAACTCTAAAACTGAAACTTCTCCTGTATAGACATATTCAGACTCCAAATTCCATACTTTATAGAAGCCCCTTTGGCAGCAATTCCAGTTTTGTTTCTTCTTGGCTAAGTCCCTACAACATTTGCCCACCCGGATTCGGGCAGCGTATCCCATTCTTCCTGGCAGATCCTCATAGGCACCATTAGATTGGATGGCCATCTGATGGTCTCTCCACGTGTGTCCTGTAGGATTTAAGTCTGGGCTACTCAAAGGCACTCAGAGACTCGACCCAAGGCCACTCCACTTTGTCTCGGCTGTACGCTTCTGGTCATTGTTGTGCTGGAAGACGAGCCATCTGTCTAGTCTAAGGTGGCGTGCACCTGAAACCGCAGGGCTTTCAATCAAGCATTTAGTACTTGTGTCAATGCGATAGTTCCGTTTTTTTTATTTATTTTTACTAAATTTGCAATCATTTCTAAAATCCCATTTTCTCCATGTCATTCTGGAACATTCAGTGCTACTTAGTATGACGAAAAATGAATGTATACGGTTTTAGCACAAGGTATCCCAACCCCACTTAGTCAAATTCAGGATATTGGAAGACCTGCGCCTGCCCCAGCCACAGAGAACACGAGGTGAGGACCAACCCTGGACAACGTTGGCAGCGTCCTTCAATGCATGTCCATGTCTTCTTGAAGGAAACCCAACACAGAAACCATCTCTCTAGTCTAAGGTGGCATGCACTCCGGAGCAGGTTGTCTTTAAGGACCTCTCAGTATTTGGCTGCCTTTGTCCTCCTCTGAGTTCTGACTGGTCTCCATGTCCCTGTATCATAACTGCTGTCACCATCACGCTTCACCGTAGGGATGGTAGTAGGCAGCTGGTGAGCAGTTTAGGACGTTCGGCAGACATAGAGCTTGGAGTTCTGCCCAAAGAGTTGAGTTTTTGTCTCACCACAAAATCTTTTTCCTCGATGCTCTCAGAGTCCAAGCGGGCTCTCATAACCTTTGTACTCAAGAATGGCTTCTGTTAGGTCAGTCTACCATAAACACCTGATGGGTGCTCATCCTTCCAGCAGGTTCTCCCTTTCAGAAGACGACCTCTGAAGCTATCAGAGCGAAGAATAAAGGAGACTCCAGGCTGAAATCCCTGCCAGAGGAGTTTCAACTAAGTATTTGGTACTTGTGTCAAGGCGATCATTTTTTTATTTTTAATAAATTTGCAATCATTTCTAAAATCCCATTTTCTCCTTGTCATTCTGGAACATTCAGGTGCTGCTTGGTGTGAGGAAAATGAATGTAAATGATTTTAGCACAAGGCATCCCAACCCCACTTAGTCAAACTCAGGATATTTGAAGACCTGCGCCTGCCCCAGTCACATAGAACACGAGGCGAGAGCCAACCCTGGACAACGTTGGCAGCGTCCTTCAATGCATGTCCATGTCTTCTTGAAGGAAACCCAACACAGAAACAGGGAGAAGGTGCAGACTTCACATAGACTGAGCATGGGATTCACAAACTGGACACAGGATCCAAGCGACGGTGCCATTGCCATTTAAAGTAACTTAGCATTCTCAAACCTGGGGCCCTTGGGAATTGGAAACTTGTCTCAGCTGCATCAGGTGCCAAGCAGAAACCCGCCCTGAATGAGTTTTGCTCGTTTCACACCCTCACTCACATGGATTGAATTTGAAACACCAGGTAACCTAACATGCCCATCTCTGGGATGTCAGGGTGGTAGCAGTAGCAGTAGTAGTAGTAGTAGTAGACAGTGAGGCTGTCAAATGCAGAATGCTGTGAAATTCTTACTTGCATGTCACACCAGTGGGTAAAGGTGCCACTCTCCAGTGCCATGACAAACAAAGACGGAATCTGTGTGTTCTTATCTAGATTTGATCCCACCTTGAGTTCTTCACTGACTGGCATCCGGAATACCTGAACAGCATCATCTCAAAAACTGACCCATTTAGGAGAACAGAAATTGACAATAAATAGATAGATAGAGGTGGCACAGTGGCGCAGTGGGTAGCGCTGCTGCCTCGCAGTACAGAGACCTGGGTATTTGCTTCCTGGGTATCTCCCTGCGTGGAGTTTGCATGTTCTCCCCGTGTCTGCGTGGGTTTCCTCTCACAGTCCAAAGACATGCAGGTGAGGTGCATTGGCGATTCTAAAATTGTCTCTAGTGTGTGCTTGGTGTGTGTGTGTGTGTGCGCGCTCTTCGGTGGGCTGGCGCCCTGCCCAGGGTTTGTTTCCTGCCTTGTGCCCTGTGTTGGCTGGGATTGGCTCTAGCAGACCCCTGTGACCCAGTAGTTAGGATACAGTGGGTTGGATAATAGATAGATAGATAGATAGTGTGACGGATAGGGGGCGCTGTCGTCCCCTTGAACCCTCAGATCAGACGCCAGACACCAGTCCAAATGTTGATTTTATTATAATAATAAATGTGCACAAGCACTTCCACCTCCACTATTCTTAAATAAACAATACACAATACTACTAATCACAATCCTCCAACTCCCAGACGCGTTGTCACCCTTCCTCCCAACTCAGCTCAACTCGCTGGGGGTTCCCATAGTCCTTTATAGTCCTTGACCCGGAAGTGCTTCTGATCCCCCAGTCCATGTGATTTCCCCGCACTTCCGGGTCAAGGTGAAAACTCCTCTTTTTTTATTTGTTCCGTCCTCGTGACTGTGACTCTGGGCCTCCCTGCAGCGTCCCCTGGCTGCCCTGACGTTATCCAGCAGGGCTGTGCATTAAAACTCCAAATACCATGATGCCCTGCTGGAGTTCGGGGCATCTCCAAGTCAAAGGGAGGGCTCCATCTGGCAGCTTGGGGGTATGGGCCGGGATAAGTTGCCGACCATAGTACACAATCGATAGATAGATAGATAGATAGATAGATAGATAGATAGATAGATAGATAGATAGATAGATAGATAGATAGATAGATAGATAGATAGATGGATGATCCCAAGGGGAAATTCCCATACTCCAGCAGCAGCATACTGATAAAGAACAATATTAAATTAAAGAGTGATAACAATGCAAGTATACAGACAGATAATAACTTTGTATAATGTTAACGTTTACCCCCCGAGTCGCGTAGTGTGGGGTCTCCTCAGTCTGTCAGTAATGCAGGATGGTGTCAGCAGTCTGTCTGTCGCTGAAGCTGCTCCTCTGTCTGGAGATGATCCTGTTCAGTGGATTCTCCATGATTGACACTCGCCTGCTCAGCGCCCGTCACTCTGCCACAGATGTCAAACTGTCCAGCTCCGTGCCTACAATAGAGTTAAGCTGTAGTCAAAATATAATAGCTGACCTGAAATTAATGGCACACCCTCCAAAAAAAAGCTACTCATATCTGGTTCAGATAAATCCTGCAAATAGAAAACCAGTCCTTGAATATCATTACATTTTCAAATGTCCTATTGTAAGTGCAAGAATGTTTTCAAATACAGAACTTTGTTTTATTTCATTTCAATTAATAGAAATCACTCAGCAGCTTACCCTGAGGCACACATTCCTTAAGTTCAGTTAGGAATAACCCCACGGAGACACAGGAAGAACATGCGGATTACACCTACAGTGACAGGGGATGTCATTTAAACCCCAAATCCTGGATCTGTGAGGAAGCCGTGCCATGGAGACACAAAATAAGACCACTTGGTATATAGAGAACGTTGTAACAAAACGTCTAAAGGGTTAAAGTTGTCTTCTTCCAAGGAGCAACATATGGCTGTAAAAGTTGGACCCTCAAGAAAGAAATTATCCTGCAGAAAATTGCTCCTTACTGGAAATGTGGCCATATGCTAAAAATGTATTTCAACAAGTTCTGTAAGACACTGAGTACCGTACAGCAAATGCCAAGCGCTTATTTTTAAGTGGTGCGTACGTATAAATCAATATTACAAAGAGTGCTTTGGCTACTGTGCACCTCTCAACACGTCAGTGATGTCCAAAACGAGTAGAGTTGATACAACAGGGGCTCACCTGGGGGTTTCGTTTTTTTTCACTGTTTCTGTTTCTTATTAAATGTTCCACTTTATTTCTGTTAACAGTGTTGTAATATTTAATGAGCTTTAAATTAGCTAAACGTATCTCTGTTTCTCGTCTATCATGCTGCTATTTGTTTTATCAAGTTTCAAACTCGACTTCAAGCCTTTCATGAAGCTTTCAGTAGCACCTGGTGAATTTATCGGGTCTCACATTACACCACAAGGGCAAAAGGCCACAGTGGGAGATAAACAGGAGTTGAAATCGACAGAACAGAATAACTTGCATGAAAACCGAAAATGCCCAAACTAGAATTGAGTTAAAGATTTGTGGATGTAAAACACACAAATGCATTTCGTTTTACTTGCAGGTCTAACATTTGCCATCAAGATAAGCAGGGAATCTGATTCCACAAGGTTCAAAACATCGAGGAAAGTCGAATTTACGTAGCGTGGTGTCTGAGTCTGTATCCTGACTCACGAGAGACAGTCAAAGAAAAAATGAGAAATGACCAGGAGCATCACGGTCAGTGAAGGGGTTAAAGGTCAAAACCGGGAGATAACACAATTGAGCATCCAACCCAAAATGAGAACCAGAAATCAACAGCAAAAAAAAGAGCAGAGATTCAATAACCGAGAAGGCCAAAAGTAGAGTTTTGCAGCACCGTGAAACAGGCTGTGTCTGTCAAGTTTGGATACCCCAAAACTGCTGAGGATGATCTTTAAGCGCTGCAGCCTCGCAGTTAGGAGACCCCATGTTCTCCCCATGTCTGCGTGGGTTTCCTCCCACAATCCAAAGACATGCAGGTTTAGGTGCATTGGCCATCCTAAATTGTCTCTAGTGTGTGCTTGGTGTGTGTGGGTGCTCTGCGGTGGGCTGGGGCTGCCCAGGATTTGTTTCCTGCCTTGCGCCCTATTCTTGCTGGGATTGGCTCCAGCAGACCCCTGTGACCCTGTGGTTAGGATATAGCGGGTTGGATAATGGATGGGTGGGTGATCTTTAAGCCGGCAATGCAATGACAAGACCAACCAGCAAAGTGTGCAGCACTCTGGGAACCATTGCCAGAGGGACAGCAAATACGAAACTGTGAAAGAGCGGAAAACAAAAGGGCGACATTGTAATACTTTTTAGAAATGCTGCATACACCATTTCTGATCAGATATTCAGGATCATTAATCACCAAAAGTTATGATTCCTTATTCAGATTGTCTGGAAAGCATTCAGAGAGGTCATAAAGAGTTTATGAAAATCAAAGACAGTGACAGTGTGTCTGTGGAGCGTCAAAATTCAGTTTCATGTCTTAAAGTGACAACAATGGTGTGTTTTTTTGCATTGGGTAGACCAGGGGTCGCCAACCCCACGACCACAGTGGCTGCAGGTTTTCATTCTAACCTGTTTTTGCTGCTAATTAACTTGCTTTGAATTCATTTTATTTGATTTGCTCTTGAAAACTCAGACCCGGGTCCGTCCTGCGTGGAGTTTGCATGTTCTCCCCGTGTCTGTGTGGGTTTCCTTCCACAGTCCAAAGACATGCAGGTGAAGTGCATTGGAGATCCTAAATTGTCTCTAGTGTGTGCTTGGTGTGCGTGTGTGCCCTGCGGTGGGCTGGCGCCCTGCCCGGGGTTTGTTTCCTGCCTTGCGCCCTGTGTTGGCTAGGATTGGCTCCAGCAGACCCCCATGACCCTGTATTTACGATATAGCTGGTTGGATAATGGATGGATGGATGGAAACCCAGACCCCTTAATTGTTTCTTTTTCCTTAATTAGCAGTCAAACAACAATGAGATAAAAAATGAGCCAAAAGAACGATGAAGGTCTCAGGAATGTCGATCTCCTCAGGTCACTAAACATTCTATCAGGGCTCTTAGAAAGAGAAAATCAGCAATTTTGGAAAATTCTGCTAATGCACCGCAAGAGCAGCAACAAGCCACGAAATTAAAGAACGAGTTTAATGAACGACAAGAACTGGCACCTCATGAAGCAGCTGCTTGGAGTGAAATTGGTTGGAGTTCGAGGTCCTGACTTAGGGGGTCTTCTGTCGGCTCCCTCACTTCACGTTTCATTTCTGTTTGAGTGCCATTTAAGGAAAGAACTGAAGACATTCAGAGGAACAAATCTTAAAAAAGCAATTTAGTTAAAATGAATTCACAAGAAGTTAACTAGCAGCACAAACACGACACTCAATAAAAAAAGGCTTAGAATGAAAACCTGCAGCCATGTTGGTCCTCCAGGGCCGGACTTCAGCGACCCCTAGTGGAGACCGTCTGCATTTTAGCAGAGATCCAGAACTTTAGAGCACGTTTCTGAGCTGAGGCCTGTGCGCAGTGATAGCTTCTGTAATATTTGACCTGTTTGTCACACAAGTCGTATGATGTTTGCTTTGTCACAGACTCCAGGCCTGTTGATTTTGGGCCAGTTTGGTTTGAGTACTTAGCACCGTATCCTTCAAAAACCAGTTGACTTACATTCAATGAAGTTGTTTAATTTAACTGTGTGTGGAGCTCCCTGTAGGTGTCAAGTAAAAAAACAAAAATCCGTGCAAACGAGTTATGGAACTCATTCAAGTGGCTTATTTTTATTTTTTTCCTTGACTCTTATTTCAGTAGTACGGAGCCCCGTTGCGTATTGATTCGCTTGCAGGCCTGGTTAACGTCAGACCCACGACGGATCAGTTGCAGAAAACTGGGTTACGGTTCCTGCTCAAGGGCCCAGCAGAGTAGGATCCCCCTTTTGGAAGTGACTGGGACTCAAACCAGTAACCTTGCAGATGCCAGCACTCCGCCCATGTGTGGAGTGCAAGTGAAAGGAGTTTATGCTGAAACGTCCTGCTGCACGGGTTGGCCTCACCTGGAGTACTGCATGCAGGTTGGGTCTCCAGGCTATAAAAAAGACTTTGATGTGCTGGAAAAAAACAAAAAGCTATTTTAGGCTTAATACATTTTTTAAACATCTCAAGTGCAGTAGGTGACCCTTGGAAAGGGAACCCACCATTAGCTTTCGCTTTTCTGTGTGCAATGTGATCGCCGCTGCTCTTTGTTGAGCCATTAGAGACACTTTTTTTTATCTCTTGCTGCTCGACTCCCTTTCTGTGCTTCCCAATCATTCCCGGTTTTTCTCGGCCTTTTGACTATTTTGGTTTTGCTCTTTGAGGCTCTCAGTCATTTGCTTTTCTTTTGACTTTGTGGTAATCATCAGAATAACATTTACTAAGCTTCTTTTGTTCTGAGTGTTTAACTTTGAATTCTTTGATTACTTAATAATTTTGCGTTGGAATTTGTGATTATTTTAATACCTTTGGAGATCTATCTAGATTTGTGGATTTTGCCTTATTGGATTTCTTCATGATTTTATTTAATAAAGTGAATTGTGTCATTAAGGTTTTGTTTATTTGGGCCAGAGGTTTTGCTGGTTCCCTTCTCTCTTTGAGTGATTTTTTTTTTTTAGGCCTCGACCCTTTAGAGTGTATACAGTACACCCCCAAAATTTGCGGGGGTTACGTTCCTAGAGCACCTGTGAATTGTGAAAAACCGCGTCTTTTAGATGTGGTTAAAAAATGCCTGTTTTTATAGTTTAAACTCTAGATACAGTTTGCCCCCAAAGCACAAACTCAGCTTAATACCTTAATACATTACCTAAAAACAGAATGTAAAGGTAAACCCGTATACTGTACAGTACTGTACTGCTATGTCTCCCGCAGTGTTAGAATGTAAAATACCGACGTCACCGCTGTACGTACTGTAATTTATGCAAGCGTGTTTTGTTTGGTATGCACTGTCGTTTTCTTTGTTATAAGTAGAGTAATTCATCCATCCATCCATTTTCCAACCCGCTGAATCCGAACACAGGGTCACGGGGGTCTGCTGGAGCCAATCCCAGCCAACACAGGGCACAAGACAGGAACCAATCCTGGGCAGGGTGCCAGCCCACCGCAGGGCGCACACACAAACACACTCACACACCAAGCACACACTAGGGCCAATTTAGAATCGCCAATCCACCTAACTGGCATGTCTTTGGACTGTGGGAGGAAACCGGAGCAATACATAAAGATTACATTTAATTAAAATACAGTAAAATGTACGGGTGCTCACCAATGATGGATGATATTGATGATGATGATGAAGTAGCTGTGCAGTACGATGCAGAGGATTTAAAACTCCTCGGGTGGCGCCTCTTTTTCAGGTGGAGTCGTATCTTTGGACGGGCCTTCTTCTGGTGTTGGCTTTTCCTTATAGGTTTCAGGAACATTGTGATAGGAAGTTAACACATTGTCTCCTGTAGCGAACTGCCGGTACAGTTTCTGTGCTTTCTCACGGATGATGTTACCGTCTAAGGGGATATTCTTCTTCCTGCAGTCAGTGATCCACAATGCCAAGGCAGATTCCATCCTGACGATATTTTTATTCCTTATGGTCGTTACCTTTTTGGCACTATCACAGAAACTTACACATACGGCACTCCGGATCGCTGCCTTGTTCTTCTTTATGTAGCGTGCAGTTCTTTCATTAATGCCATAGTGGCGCGCTACTGCAGCATAGCTTTATAGTTCCTGGAGCAAATCCAGTAGTTCAACCTTCTCCTGGAGTGTTTTAAACTTCTTCTGGCGCTTAGGCTCAGTGCCAGAAGCCTTAGAAGGTGCAGGGCGATTCGGCGACATCTTGTGCGTTTAAGAAGGACAAAATGGAAAACACGAGGACACTCAGCTGGAGACGCGTCACAGGGCAGCAGTCAATCAGCAGCAAGGACAAATGAATAACGCTCTCTGATTGGCTACTTTCACCATCCCAAACCGCGTTTCCTCAGCGGTTGCTTCCTGTTCTCTCTGTATTGCCACGAGAAAAGCCGTAAAAAATTGTGGAGGATATTTGCACTTTCCACTAGCAATTAATAGTTAGGTTCTAAGGAAAAATCCGCGAACAACTGAGTCCACGAACCCTGAACCGCGACTTTGCAGGGGTCTACTGTACACTGTCTTGAGGTTCTGTGGTCTGACAATCACAACAGCAACTAATTTATTAGTGAGTTTTACCCTTGATTTTTTTTTCATGTATAAAGCTGAGGCTCTTCTGTATAATAAACAGTGTGAAAAGGGCTTCTGCTCCAGACTTCCCCCTAAATGATTAGCCGAGGTAGCAAGGATCCCAGAAGTGGGAGTATGGATCCTGCTTATTATAACATTTCATTCCCTGATTGGTCACAATTAATAGACGAAAACCATATCTCAGCATGGCAGACGTAGCGTAGTTCCTTTCCATTCCACTTGTTGTATTGCTTACCTGTGTGCACCTCAATTGCATTTTGTGCCGTTTGAAGGGTTTGAATGCTGCATACCTGAATCAGCACCTTTGTGTGTGTTCAGGTGCCTGGCTAGCACACACCATCTTGGATACGTGGCCACCCTGTAGGCAGATGGCAGTGAAATCCGGGGAGAGATCTTCTAATGCCCTCTGGGTTGACCTCTAACCTCAGAGTCAGACAACCTCACCCGCTGCCATACTGCTGTAGTAAGGGCGGGTGCGGGCACACAGAAAGTAAGCTTGAGGTGTGCGCTGAGTCGCTGCCTTTAACTTTTGCTATGTTGTGTTTCCCTAACTTTGCACCATTCTGTCTTGTTGTTGCCGATTTCTTTCATGACATTCAAAGCCTGGCAGGAGCGAGCAGCAAACAGGCCCATCCAACACTCCCATGCTGCTCCTGTCTCTGTGAACGTCCGATCTGTTGTCACTAAAAAGTGGATTAGCCTCTTAAAGCTTGACTGACAGCGGTTTAGCTGGCATATTATGTTAAACCTTTTCTTAGATGAACATAAATGTTGATTTTAAGTAGCTGAGTGTTACAATGTCTGGCAATTAAGTGTCAAGAGACAAAAGATGTGGGCGTGAGTTCATAAAGACTGTAACTGATCAAAGAAGGTCAAAGCCAAGGTCTGCCTGCCGATAAAGCTTGTGTGAAATATAGACGTGCTGTAAGCCCCTCTCCATGGGGGTCCTCCACAGATTTGTTATTCACTTTTTGACAGCCTTCACTTAAATCTATCCATACTATGTTGAGAATGTGGGGTCTCAGATTCCAGTGGAGACAGGGGAAAGCAGGGCACTTGAAAACTGAAAGAAAATAGCCAACAGGATGTGGAAGGCCCTCGAAGGGAGCGGCGGAGGTTTTGCAAGATAATCAGGTACAGACTCGTTAATTTCAGGGCCTCCCGCCGCGCAACGCTTCACAGCACAGCACAGCGTCTGGAATATCATTAAGCTTGGAAGAAAAGAATGTACCGGCTGGAGAACAGCAGCGCGCCTGAGAGCAAGGCGTTGGGAACGCGTGGGAAGTGCCACACAAAGGCTGTGCCAGAATGGCAGCCCTGCTTTAGGTAAACAGTAAAGCAGAACATCAGCTTCACACCCTTTCCAAAATGAATTCCGTTCACCTGTTGCTCTTCGTTGACTTCTGCTGTAGGTGAATTGAATGGGATCTGCCTGGAAGGTAACAGTTCCGGGTAAAAGGGAGTCTCTTCAGTTGAAATAGGACTAAGATAGATAGATAGATAGATAGATAGATAGATAGATAGATAGATAGATAGATAGATAGATAGCGTAGTTGGCAGGATAGATAGATAGATAGATAGATAGATAGATAGATAGATAGATAGATAGATAGATAGATCTTGGTATAGTATAGTAGGCAGGAATAGATAGATAGATAGATAGATAGATAGATAGATAGATAGATAGATAGATAGATAGATCAGCATGAAAGGCGCTATATAACAGATAGATAGATAGATAGATAGATAGATAGATAGATAGATAGATAGATAGATAGACATTTTTCTCCCATATTGTATTCTTAATAATTACTTCTGCACACTTTAATATAGCTTCCATTATTTTTATTTTTTTTCTAGTGCCTCCAGGAAATGACACCTTTATGGTAAAGAGTAAAGAAATAGGTGTCTTCAGCAAAAATGAACCTGTCAAAGTTGAGAGGGTGGGCTCTAGCGAATCCTGTGCGTTGATTGGCTAATTGTGGGCAGAGTGCGCATTACATCTTCAGCTCCTCCCAGACGCAGGATGCTGATGGCGGATTTATAGCTCATTGAATTCAAGTCACCGTATTACCCAGTAATTCTGGGCAGCTTTTTCTTGCACATATCTGTCACTGACAAGCACAGTCACATCTTTAAGTGTGCGCCTCACTGACAATTCACCAATCAGGATGCAGCACTCGCTAGAGCCCGCCCTCTCAACTTTGACAGGTCTCCATTTCAGGGCTTACTTCATGTTGTCTGAGTGTCACTGAAATAAATAAATGAAGAAATCATTAAATATGTATAGTACATAAAGGAATAAGTGATTAAAAAAATATTGCATGAAACATTGAGTTATTTGTACTCACACATTTTTGTTTTTATTTATTGTCAAATTTCACAGCACATTTATTTATTTGCATCCAAAGGAATGACAGACTTGACAAAAATAAACTTTGAGGTACCAACCCAGCTGTCACCATTCACTTTAAAGGAAAACAAAAAACAAACACTCGATGGTGTCAGAAGAGAACAAGATAACAGCCTCCACTGATTCTGGGAGTTTCTTTAAGTTATAGAGGAACCTTGTCCCTCTCTGGTCACTCGGTCATGAAGTGATGTCTCCTTCTGGGCAGTTATGCTTTTATGGCCTAGGGAGCAGAAGGGGCGGAGTCAGTTGCCCACAATGGCCGGTTTCTCAGTACCATGAAAGAAAAGGAAGACAACACAGTTTGTGCCAGCGCCTCCTCTTGGTCTGGTTTGGAACTCCATACCCAGGAGGAACCTGGAGGGGTGACGCTTTGACATACAAGCACGACATTTGTCTGAATTATTTCTTCATGTGACAGCCACTGCTTTACGCTACTCGAGTCTAAATCAGCTAAAACCAGGGCTTGAATTGGACTGGTACACACTGGCTATGGTGAACGGGCTTTTTTTCTGTTTCAGTGATTGAGTACTGGCAGTTAAAAGTTGTGCCCAGGTACCTACTGGCAGCTCTGGCTCTGACCTCCAAGGTGTGGACCCTCAGAATGGTCGTAGATATTATAAACGTATGTGAGCTCACTCGAAATTGTGTAAAGTTTGCACCACATCACAAGGAGGACCAAGAAGTTGACAAAAGCAGAGAGTACCGACAAGTATTTGTTGCCACTTCAAGCACAGGCTAAAACATCATCGAAATCGTGAAGCTGCCAGTTATTTTAGGCTGAATACTCACAACTGCTGTTTGAGGCCCTGATTCAGGTGACCGCTCCTTCATGTCACTTGTTGGCTTCTTACCATTAAAGCATTAATAGATGACATCATACAGGACAAAGAATAACTGGCATCCTGTCCAAGTGGTACTCCTCCATGGCACAAATTTCACCTGTGCTCAGCTGTATAATGTGCTGCACCCACTTTTAAGAATACCAGGGCACTGCCACCACCACTGACAGAATGTTAAAAACTGTCAGAGTGCCCCACGTTACCTCTGCATTTGCTGAGCTGCTCCGACCTTCTTTAGAAGAAATCTCATCCTGTGGTTCCCCCCAAACGTGCAGATCTGCCCCACCTGGACGAGATCAGCTACTTCCTTTTCGAGCCAAGCCCACAAGCGAGACTCGGGACTGGCGGCTCACGTTCGTGCAAGTCCTGGACAGGTGCTGATAATGGAACACCTACGGTTTCGGAGAATTGACGCATACTTGAGCTTCTTCTGTCAGAAATGAGGTTTGCTGTTCTTTAAATTCCATATTACCTTGTCAGGCGTTTGCTCGGAGGGAAAGCAATCATAAAACGCCAAAGGAAGGGAGACAGGAATGCGCTCGTCGAGTGGTCGGGTACGCCGCGTTTGAGTGTGGGATCTGAAATCCGCAAGCAGCCATAAATCACTGAGCTCCTGCCATGTGTGGCCTCCACCATCCAAAGGTTATGAAGTGCATGCGGAACACTGGCAACTCTGAACGATGGACGGGCAACACATCCAGTGTCAGTACCTGCCAGGCCCGGCTCCAGGAGCTCCCTATCACCTGCACTGATGGATTTTTAGGACTTTATCATACCATGCCCTGCCTAGTATTTCAGAGATTGCCATCTTGGTGTGGAGCCTGCATTGTGCCAGATTGTGCAACTATAAAGGGGGTTACTCATGTTATGCATCAGCAAATGGTGCCAGCCGTCGTATTGTTACATGTTTACAGAGCAGTGAAATTCTTACTGGCATCTCTGCACAATGCACCACAAGCTGCCACCCCCCCATTAGATGAACAAGGTTGGGAGTGTGCGCCGATAGTGTGTTGCTGCACCCACCACACGCCGAACCACCTGGATTTCGACTTGAGTGCCGTGAGTGACACCTCAGCGCCACACTGGAACACTGTGAGGTTTTTTTACGGTGGCTGAAGTGCCAATCCTGCCACCAACCCATATCCAGGGGATTTATTAAAATACACAACTTTGTTTTGTTTAATAGAAAGACACAAATCAGTGGGTGGCACAGTGGCACAGTGGCAGCGCTGAAGCCTCGCAGTTAGGAGACCTGGGTTCGCTTCCCGGGTCCTCCCTGCGTGGAGTTTGCATGTTCTCCCAGTGTCTGCGTGGGTTTCCTTCGGGGTCTCCAGTTTCCTCCCACCGTCCAAAGACATGCAGGTTAGGAGCATTGGCGATTCTAATTGTGCCTACTGGGTGGGTGTGGGTGTGCCCTGCAGTGGGTTCCTGCCTTATGCCCTGTGTTGGCTGGGATTGGCTCCAGCAGACCCCCACGACCCTGTGTTAGGATATAGCGGGTTGGATAATGACTGACTGACACAAATCGGTTTACACGATAAGCAAATAGAATGAAAAATGTATACATCTGACAAAGAGAATGCAAAGACAAATGTCTTCCTGGCCGTGATTTTCTGTTCATTATTTTGTATGATTTGTTATTTTTTCCCTTGTGCTGTTTCAACATCTGCTCAGCCTACCTAATTAACCCTGGCAGAGTTGAGGGCCAGCTGGCGCCTCTCCAGGCATACATCAGGTACAGGGCAGCAATAACCCCTGGACGCATCAGGGCCATTTTAACACTGGCAATCCACCACACGCAAATACGGGGAAAACATGCAAACTCCATGTAGGACACGAATCCTGGTCTGCTTGTGGTGAGGCAGCAGCGTTACCACCATGCCACCCTCGTTGTTTCTTTATCTTACAAACTTCTCTTTTTTTTTTTGGTATGCTTTGGCATTCGTTCTGAGTTTAGGAATGACTCAAGAGCGTGTCTTACAATGGTGTGACAGTGAGTGGCATGCTGGGAGTCCTGTGCCCATCTGTATAGATCTGCATGTTCTCCCTGTGTCTAGGTGGGGTTTTCCCACCCACACTCCCAAACATGTCTTGGTTCGGTGGGTTGACAGTGAGGCCTGATGCTCTGTTCTCGGTTGTTTCCTGCCAGACAGGTTCTGGTCCCCCGTGACCCTCAGTTAGATTAACTGGGTATGAGAGTGCTATGTTATGAGATTAAGATGCTGGTGCTGTGGTCACAATGTTTGCCTGGGTTTAAACCCCATACCCACGTTGAAAATGTATGTTCTCCCCATTCCTCTAACATGCCAAGCACATGGATGTTAAATCAACTGTTGTTTGTTCGAGGGGGCCTTGTAAAGAAGAGGTGCCCTAGTTTGGTTCCTGCCCTCCACCAGGGGCCGCTGTAATAGGCTCTGCCCACCAAACCAGCAATCCTGAATTGTGATTACAGGGATTTGGGAATGCTACATTACAGCATGCTGGAAACTCGTTAAGGGGAAATTTCACACAAACATTAGGAAGTTTTTCTTTACAGAGAGAACCACAGACACTCGGAATAAGTGACCCAGTAGTGTGGCGGACAGGAGGGCTCAACTTGATGTGGACAGGACTGGCGAGCTTTGTTGGGCTGAATGGCCTCTTGTCTCTCGTCCAGATTGTTCGCCAGTCCTATCCACCTAATTCCTCTAAAATAACATTTGAAGAACATGCCATGATGACGGCATTCGCCATGTCGGTGTGGGCATGTGTGACAGCGCAGGCTTTCCTGACCAGTTTGTTCAGGCATTGTGTGTCTTTTGAACTCAAGGTGCTTCGCCAGGAGACCCCCGCGTGGAGCGATACACACGGGCTACTACAGACTGGTAGTCTGCGCGCAACAAAAGACCTGAAGTGATTTCTTTGTCCCCCACAGAACCCATTGTCCTCCCCTCTTCCAAATTATCGCCACTCCAACTACTGTGACCAACAACCAGGAGCATGTAAATCGATGTGGCATGGGGCCCTTTGACAAATGACAGTGACAATGTAAGAGTGAACTGTGGTGGCCTCTGCAGCCAAAGTTACCAGGAAAGGCGCCGCTCGATGATTTAAAAACCGAGTGAACGATCTGTGAGAAAAACACACAATGGCAGTCCTGAGTGTAGCGTTACTGAGTCATTATGATAGGGTCAGCATGACACCAGAGCCATTATTACTAAGGAATAAGCCATATTAGTGTTCAACAATAAAGGCAGAGTTATTAGTCATGAGAAATGAGCTCCATTTTACACAAGTTCATGCTAACACTGCCAAATAACATGACAAAGACAATAAACAGCAATAATAATATCCAAGTCAAAAGACCCCAAAAACTACAGACCTATCACCTCTCTGTTTATGCTTTACAAAATATGTACTGCATGCAGAACAAAGCAAATCTACACACTCATCACAGATAAGGAGATACTTAGAGAGCAACAAAAGGGCGGCTGAAAGCAACCCATGGGAGGCAAGGAGCAGCTCGTCCAGCAGGCGTACGAAACAACGCAGAAGCTACACGCAGGACTGACTAACTCCAGAAATGCTTCTGACAAAGTCTCACACACACACGGCTAGCACACAAATGACACCCCATACTCAGACACTGCAGGGCCCCTTCAGAACATGGCCGTGAAAGGGAACACAGGGCACAAGTGTGTGACCAAGATGTTGAAATGCAAGCTGAATTCATTCACGTCACTGTCCAGGGAGATAAGTGATCAACAGAAACGATTCACCCTGTGCTAACATCTCAGTGATGAATCATTCTGAATGCCGGTGGCTTCAATCATGGAATCGAATGTCCATGAGCCATGTGCTATCCGTGGACACTACAAGCTGGAGCTGCTCTGCACAAATGTTAGTGACTTGAAACAGAAACCTGTGGGACAACCTGAGCAGGTCTGACCTCATCTTACTGCCACCTACAGGCCTGTCATTGGCAGCAGCAGCTCTCTGTCATCCAAGCCACACATTCTGAAGGGTTGTTGTTTGTTTTTATTATATGTGTTTATTTTTTGCGAGCTCCTGTAAAATTTTCATTTCTCCTTGGGTACAAGTAAAGTATAATCTATTGTAGCCAGTAGGGGCGCCAGCGAGCCCCAAACACCAGACCCAGTAATACCCAACACAGTCACAGGTACAAACAATAGATCTTTAATCCACCAAGCACATTATATAATGAAGCACAGCCAATAATCATACAGAACAATGAAACTCTTTCCTCTCCTTCCTCCTCCAGTTGAGTGTAACCTGCTGCCTCCCGACTCTGACTCCTCAAGGTAAGTCAGCAGGTTCCTTTAATGCTGGACCCGGAAAGGCTTCTGGTGACCTGCCGTGATTTGTGGGGAGCACTTCTGGGTTGTTCAAGCAGGAAAGTCCTCCTCCAACAGTGCCCCCTTGTGGCACCCAGGGACGCCAACAGGGCTGCACTTCCAAACTCCACTTCCCATAAACCCCTGCTGCTGTCCAAGCTGTTACACCTCCAGCGGCCCATTGCAACCTAATGTAAAGTACTATACCAAATTATATCTATCTATCTATCTATCTATCTATCTATCTATCTATCTATCTATCTATCTATCTATCTATTATATAGTGCCTTTCATATCTATCTATCTATCTATCTATCTATCTATCTATCTATCTATCTATCTATCTATCTATCTATCTATCTATCTATCTATCTATCTACAAATGCTGAGAGCACATCTCCATGTGTGCCACACAGTTAGAGCCATCAATACTGATACTCGTGGATTCCTTCAGAGTTCTAGATTACTGTATACTTCATTTGTCTCCAAGGGGAAATTAGAATTTTACTGAAACTCACCAACCCCAAAGAAGAATAAATAAATACAGTAGAAACAAACAACAACCCCCAGTCTCCCTTAAGAATGTGTGGCTTGGATAACAGAACTGGCCTGTAGGTGGCAGTAAGATGAAGTCAGACCTGCTCAGATGGTCCCACAGGTTTCTGTTTCAAGTCATTGACTTTTAGGTAGAGCTGCTCCAGCTTGTAGTGTCCACAGATGCCACATGCCTAATGGACATCTCATTCCATGATTGATGTCGCTGGTATTCAGAATGATTCATCATTAGGATGCTGGTGCAGAGTCAATCATTATCTACCTGGGTAGTGACGTGGATGAGTTTAGTCGGTATTTCAATGTGTTTGTCACACATGTTGGTTCTAATCGCCCTCTGCTCCCTTTGTACCCACTGCACATTCACATAACTCTCCAGTCCATCCCTTGTTCTCTCCACTCACTCAGATGAAGCCCATCCAGCATAAAAAATAACATCAGAAATGATGGGCGTATGCTGGCCCACTGCAGTACCCAAAATGAAGTCACAGTAACTCACAAACAGACCAACATGAGCCCCCCAAAAACAACACAAATAACAGCACCGCAAAGCAGATATGGAGTGACTCAGCCTTCCATGTGCTCAGAGAGGAAGGCCTCTCACTGGCAGAATTAATTCACACAACACAAAGATCCATAAGTTAAGTAAATTCTTCCACACTAAACAACTTACATCAACACTCCACAAAGGGTCACGCAGTGTGAGTAGTGGGATTTGAACCCACAGCCTCAAGGACCAAAGTCCAGAGCCTTAACTACTGCACCCCACTACCTGGTATTGTCTTCAGTCACAGGAAATGAACACCTGAAGCTGTCAGTATAGCAAAAAAGTCCAAAATAATAACTGCTACTTCTTGTCCGTAGTCAAGTTAAGTTTAAAAATGAATCAGTCACTTTTAGTGAATAAGTACAAAAATGATTATATGTTTAAAAAAAAAAACAAGCCTCTTTCAATAAAGAAAAAATGTGTTAAAAAAATCACATGTCAGACTGTGCCAGAAGGTACAATATAAAATCACAAAGAGTCAAATAACAACTCCATTCTGTCATAAGCATCAAAGCCGGAGATGTCTAAGAAAGCCAATGAATGCCTAAATGGCACTCTGCCATTTGAAAAAACACACCGAGTGTCCTCAACTGAACTTCAGCAACCTTTCATCAACCAAAGCGCCTCGGTGGTCCTGTCACTCTACAGTGAGCCTTCACTGCTGCAGCCTTCCAGGGAGAGACAGGTGTGTCTGATAAGAATAAGGGGGGCCGCTTCCACCTCGCAGAGATGCACGGAGCAGGGGAAGGGGCCTCGTCACATCGTCACATCGTCACATCGTGATTTGGAAGGCAGTCATTTGGGTAAATCAAACTGTGTTGAAGAAACGTAGTTGAACCAAATCATTCAAAGTACCTCTCAAGAGACAGAAAATGAGAGTTAGGTCAAGTAGATGAAAGGCGCTATACAATAGACAAATGCAAAGACTGATAGGCATGAAAGGCACTATATCAAAAGTTAAAGTGAATACATTGAAAATGGATAGATAGATAGATAGATAGATAGATAGATAGATAGATAGATAGATAGATAGATAGATAGATAGATAGATAGATTAAAAGGCACCATATAAAATATGAGATATGATAGATAAATAGATAAATGTATAAAACATATAGTGAATTATAAGAAAGGCACAACATAAATTATATATATATATATATATATAATAATAAATAATACTAATAAATATAAAATGACTATATAAAAGACAGAGAGATTGATATGAAAGGTGCCACATGATTAATAGACAGGAAATATGCTATATGGTTGTTAGATCAATGGGAAAGGCACTACATAATACATGTAAAAAGCCCTTGCATAGATAGAAAGGGAGATTTTGATAGATAAAGATAAACACTTGCTATAGCATACATTCTTTGATATTGTATTTCCTTTGCTGGACATTTTGTGGTTTTCTGGTATTATATATATTAATTCAAAGTCTTGCCCATGGATTTTGCTTTTAAATAACATCTTGTAAGGATTGTGCCCTTTATTTATAATAGATAGATAGCTAGATGTAGCTATAAATATTTACATAGATATGTACAGTATATATATATATAGTATATATAAAAAGAGAGATATTTAAAATATTTCTCATTTTAACAGATTTTTTTATATTGTTCCTAAAAGTGGGAGCTGCTCCATATGAATGCATGCTGTACATTGTCCTCATATATTAGGCTTTTCTGTCATTGTCATTTCTTGTACCTACAGTAACTGCCTTCTTTCCAGTGGACCACCGCCCCTTTTCCAGTTTTTAATGGTGCTTCTTGTCGTTTGACACAAGCCTGTCCATCTATCAATCATATAGTGCCTTTCCTATCTATCTGTTTATCTGTGTATTACATTATATAGTGCCTTTCTATCTATTGATTTTTTTATTATATAGTGCCTTTCATGTCTGTCTGCCTATCTTTTTATGATATAGTGCCTTTCATATGTCTCTCTCTCTCTCTCTATCTATCTAATCCTGCCAACTACGCTATCTATCTATCTATCTATCTATCTATCTATCTATCTATCTTTGCGCCGGTGTCACTTGTCATAGAGGGGCTCCACGCACCGCAGCACTTCTTTTCTTTTTGCTACTGCTGACGCGACCTTTCCGGCTTCCTATTTAAAATCGTGACCCCAACACCATTACGTACTCCTCCATAATGCCAGTTCAATTCCGTATTCACTTGGAGTGCATGGAGAACGCCTTTACATGCCCAAGGCTCTCAGTATTCTCCATTTGTCCATCCATTCATTATTGAGCGCAGCAGTAAGACAGAGACCACCCTAAACTCCTACACTAAATAAAGGTGCCAAAGGACTCCCACAGAGTGGTGCCACAGGGAACCATTTTTGGATCCCAAAAGAACCGTCCACATGATGTTTCCAGAAAGAACCTTTCATTTAGACCCATTTAGGCTCCACAAGTGAGAATGCCCACGATTACACATTTGTGAAATGCCAGTGGGTTCGCCATGGACGACTCAGGCTAAGTTCGCGTTTCCTTGATCTGTCAGTACCCATTGGTACTCTGCTATAAGTTAAAGTCTTTTGTTTTGTCCACATATTATAGGGGGCCGTCACCAAATGAAGGGGTTCTTTGTCAAGCAACTGGTCTACGAGGGAGCACACAAAGCAGTAAAGTGCCTTTTTTAAGTTCGAAGAGAGTATAAGGCGTGAAACAGGAACCGACCGTGGTCGGGAGGACAGTCCCAGCGCAGACCCTCGAGCTGTTTAGACTCACGCGAGCGCCGACGACCCCTCGCCCCGCAGGAGCTGTCATTGAGTTCAAAGTCATTGCCTTCCTATACGTGTAACAACGAAACGACAACGCGGCAACAGCTCTGATAATTATCGGTCACAATACTCGTTCGCATTACTTTCATATCCATAAAAACGCACGATGACTGCCCACTCTGATCAGAGTCGCCATCTACACAATTCCAGTATCACCCCCTGCACATCTCCGCAACACGGCATATACTTGTGACCGTAACAAATCAGACGAGCGCATGTGCCGGAGGGGTGACACCGACGACGGAAGTCCCGTCAGGTGTGCACTCAGGGCGTTTCGACGTGGCATCCCGTCCCATCCCGTCCCTAAAGAGTTAAAGGGGTGATCGCAAATCGCGCACAGAGGCAGGCAGGTGTCCTCCTGTGCCAGCCCCAGCCCCGTTTCCCTCCCGACCGCTCTTTTAAACTCCTGAAATCCTCTGAGCTGCCCAGAAGCCATACATAACTATAGATTGGTTCTGTGGCAGCGATTGTTGATGTGAGCGCCAGGGAGAATAAAGGGGGGCCAAAAGAAACGCGATCCAAGTGGAACTGAGCGGAGAGAAGCGGAGCGCCAACGAGAAAGCGAGCGGCCGAGCGACCGAGCGAAGCACAAGAGCGGCAATTCCGCAGAGAGGGTCCCCCCTGACATCGGCGGCGGCGGCGGTGGCACCCCACGCCCCTCGTCCCCTCCCCTCCCGGACATGTGGCGGGCTCTTTTCCCGCGCTGGATCTGCTTCTTCCTGGGACTCTTCACCGGTCTATTCCCGCACTCGTCCCGCGTGAGAGCCATGGCACTGCCCAGGATCGTGTATTCGCACGCGGGCATCTGCCCCAACGAGATGAACCCCAACTTGTGGGTGGACGCGATGAGCACCTGCCTGCGAGAGTGTGAGTCGGACCAGGTGAGACTGAGACGCCCACCCACTGCTTCCTTCACGCCGCCCACCCCTTTCGCCTTATTGTCCGTCTGAGAGACAATGCCAGGGGGTCCCAGATGAGAGATAGAATGGAAGGTGAAAACCGCTGGTTTTTTTTTTAACCCACCTAACGGTATAGCAGGAGGATTCAGGCGGCAGTCCAGCGCCTTCATTTTTCTATCGGTTATTTAAAACGTAAATACGAGTTAGCGCGTTAGGTGAGCCTTTTAGTCAGTGAATTTATTTTGTGTGTCACAGTTGGTAAGTCCTCTGAACGCGCACAGATCTCCGTTTGTAAGAATGTTATTCATATAACTGATTATATGAGGACACGGGAGTGCTTCGGTCCTATAACGTATTCGGAGATGATCACAGCTTCTATAAGTTATAACGTTTCGTTTGAAATTATCGTAGCGCGGAACGAATATTCAAGTATTAGGACTGAGCGGACTGATTTGAAGACAGGCGCCTCTGCCGGACAGCACACGGAGAGAACACGCAACCTGCGCGCGGTTCAACCAATTCAGCCGAAGTCGGCGTGAAGCCGGCTGTGCGTACTTATAAGTCCGTCGATTAAGGATATATATACAGTATATATATATATATATACCATTTTGTAATCCTGAGCAGGGTAGTAGGGGACAGAAACCTATATCTTAGCGAGCATACACTCTTAAAAATAAAGGTTCTGAAATTGCATTTTACTGAGGTGTGCGCGGGTCCTCTGAAGCAGTTTTATAAAAAAACAAAAACAAAACAAAACAAAGATTATTCCGTTGTTTTGCATAAAAATGGATTTCTTTTGGCTTTGAAATGCTTGCTAACATGTGGATACATAAGAACTCGTCAAGATATAGTGGGCCACCTATAGGAAGGTAATAACGGATCAAGAAAACCTGAACATGTACAATACTTTAAAAGAAAATGAAGCCATTGGTATTTCATAAATCTGCTATTATTTATTCACTATTCACTATTTATTATACTATATTCATTTATTATTTATGGAGCCCGTTAATAATATAAACAATCTTTCCGGAACATGCATGGGGATGATTCATTAGAGAACCAAAAGTGTTTCTCCATGGCATTGCTCTGAAGAACCGCTTTGGCACCTATAGTGCAAAGCAGAATCCCCTAAATTAAATATAAATTAAATACTTTTGGTTCTCTAATGAGCCATCTCAGTGACTCACTCACTTTTAAACTTAACTATTCTCGACAAGAAGTAGCACTTATTACTAATAATTATTTCTGCTTTTTTCTTTTCATTGGGTGACGCTGCGGAAGTCACTTCACCTGCAAAAAAAACCCCAAAGTTATCCAATTGTGTCTCACATATTGCAAGTAGCCATGAATAAACCAATTAATATCAGTCCGTCCATATTCCAGCACAAGATCAAGGGGCAGGTCCCAAAAACAATCCCTGGACGGGGCGGGTGGACACACACTCGCATTCTGTTTAGGGCCGATATGACACCGCAATTCTGCCAAGCCGCCCGTCGTTGCTCTGCACATACAAACCTATTTTTATTTTTAATTTATTTGTTACCGTTGCCTTGAAATTAAGCGCAGTTCTTTGAGACGTCCTCGGTTCAAATCCTGCGGCGTGTCCGTGTCCTGATGGATTCTCCCTCCAAACCCCGGTCTATTCTAAAATTCTAAATTGGCTCCTCTGTGATTGTGTGTGTGCGCGCACGGGCGCCTCCATATGTGTGTGTGTGTGTGCGTGCGCGCTCTCAGCAACGGGTCGGCGTCCAGTCCTGAATCGACTCCTGCTTTTGCGGTGCTTCCCGACGCTGATTCGGATTCAACTGCTTTTACAATTATAGAATATGCGAATTTAAAACGTAAAAAACCATAAGACACAAGGCATACATAAAAACCATAAGACACAAGGCATACATTTCCAAAGCTCAGTGCTTCGAAGAGAAGAACTTCAGAGACCTTCAGATGTCGACGTGATGTTAGTTTGGAGAATTTATGAGACTGGGATGGGACGGACGAGCTTGCCGGATTGAGTGGCCTTTTTGTCACAATTGTTCTAATGTTCCGACGTGTTTAAAGCCGTTCTTCAAGGATACACAATCTTTGCATGGTGTCATATAAATTCGGCTTGATGCATTATTACAAATATGAAACATTTTTTTGAAAACGTGTTTGGCGACATTTTCAATTTAACGAAACGTTTCAGTAAGTAAGTGTTTGTTAAGAGAAACGAGGTGAAAATCGTGCTGTCGCTTTTATATCCCATGCTGCCGTAGACGTTCTCTGTGGGGCTCGCAATTCTCCTCCAGTTTAAAGACGCACCTGGCAGGCTCCGGTGCACGAGCCTCTGCCAGGTGGTCCGCGGGCTGACCGGTAGTCACCTGTCTTAGGGGAACTTTCTTAGTGAAACGGCCACCCCGGGGCTCCGTGTCTGACCTTCTTGCAGATGTTAAGTTCTGTTCTTCTCCTCCAACTTCTTCCCATTGCAGTCCTGTACTCCGAGTCAGTATGGCAGCGCGCAGAATAGAAATACAAGAATACAAGGCAGCAGAGACGGAGCCCGAAGAGCACTGCGAGTCTGGCAGAGTCCTCTGCGTGCCGCTGGTTGGTCATCTTCACTGATGCTTTCCGATGAGACTGCGTGCCCACTGTTCTTCTTCTTCGTATCAAGGGTGTTTGTCGTATTTTTTTTTTATTTTAGTACATAAAACAAATAATGTGATCGTTGTAATTTACGAACATGAGTGGCCGCTGGTCACAGGTGGTCCTCGTATCTTTGATTTTGACAAAGTGGTCATTGACACCCACCCGTCTAAAGCGACGCGCGTGACGGACTAGGATGACACCTACGGCGAGGTAATCCGGGATATTCGGGTTCTTAAAGTTGGGCTCATGGGCGGGTGTATTTTGAATTTCGCCCAAGTTTGTGGTGCGTTTTCACATCTCGTGTCCGTTGCTGTCGTCCCAAAATTACACGACGAGCCAGATTCTCAGAAATAAACAGTCGGTTAACAATTCTGTAAATGTTTCTCTTTTAAATGTTTACGTGCTACATGGTAGTTGGAAAAGACTGCGTGTTAATCACGAGTTTCTTTGTTAAATGCACAATGAAATATCCAGGGAATTACTTTTGACAGGAAAAAAAAAATCTTTAGGTACCCACCCATCCAGTGTTCCATTTCCTAACATTTGAGGGTCGCAGACAGCTGGTGCCTAAGTCTGGAACCAAGCCCACCCACTCCAACGAACAGGCAGACTTGAGTTCAACTTCTGGCTTCTTGAAAACTCGAGCGTGTCCGTGGCCAGGCCCGGTGAACGGCAGTGCAACTCCCAAGTAAATGACGGCCTGTCATCCGGTCCCTGGGGCTTTTTCCTGCCTGGCGCACGCTGCTTGCTGGGACTGGCTTAGGCTGCCCACCTTGGATAAGTGGGTTACGAAAATGGATGGAGGGATGGCTTTAAGTAACGGATCGCTGTCTGGGCACTACCGGAACCCGGGACTTTCCAATTGCGGATCAGGACGCCACGCTTCCTAAGGCACGAAAATAAATCGATTTACCTACAACAGATTTCCCGCTCATTGATGTTAAACTTTTTTTTTTTTTAGTTTTGCAGTTCTGCTCTCCCCATTGAGGGCGGCACGGTGGCGCAGTGTTCGCTTCCCAGGTCCTCCCTGCGTGGAGTTTGTATGTTCTCCCCGTGGGTTTCCTCCGGTATTCCGGTTTCCTCCCACAGTCCAAACACATGAAGGTTAGGTGCGATTCTAAATTGTCTTTGGTGTGTGTGTGCGCGCCCTGTGGTGGCTGGGATTGGCTCGAGCAGACCCCGTGACCCTGTAGTTAGGGTATAGCGGGTTGGATGATGGATGGATGGATGTTCTCCCCATTGTCAGGTTTGCCTGCATTCTGTACCAAGTCATTGGAGTCTTCATCAACACAAATGGAAGAATCCCAATAGCTGCTAGTCACCTGTCTGTTACAATCTTTCCGTTGTCAAGTACATCGTTTATGTATCTTTCCTGAAGAAGGAGTCTGAGTTGCCTCGAAAGGGGTCATTTTGCTTGGCTTTTGTCTAAATTCATAATGGCTAACACGGTACAACACCCTAGTACTGCAACAAAAGAAAACATAGCAAATACTCTAATCACTCTGAAAGGCCCACTGTTAATCTCCATTGACCTTTGAATAACGACAGACTCGTTGGGGGGACCTGCTGGACGAAGCGTCCCCGCCGTTCGAATCCACACCTGCGCTGCTGGGGGCGCCACCATAATGCGGTGGAGGAGAGCAACACACCACAGGAGCCCCGCACGCCACGCCGCTCCGCTCCCACTTCAACAAACTCGTCAGCTGGTGCGACCCTCCTCATTGGGCTGGTTAGCGCCCTGTACCCATGCAGAGGACGTTTTTAATTTTTAACGGTTAAAGGATCCTTTGGTGCTGCTTATTCAGAACAGTTCGCGCAAGACGGTCCTGCACCCCCTGCGACACCACGAAGATCCGCTCATTTCATTTACACAACCCGCGGAGGACCGGAGCTTATCCTGGCTTCACTATCGCCAGTTCACCTAACAAGTAAGTCTTTCGGGACGTGGGATGACCTCACCGGACTGCCAGCACGAAACTCACATGGACATCGGGAGAACCAAACAATCCACACACATAAGGACATGGAGCGGCATTTGAGTCCGAGGAGCAAAATCCGAGCTGTAGCCGCGCCACTCCGAATTCAGTCAGTCAGTCAGTCATTTTCCAGTATACACTTAATTCATTTAATGGCGACGGCTAAGCTAATCGGGTCAGCACGATCTTTAAAGAAAGCCATCGGCATCTCTCACTGGATTGACAGCCATCGTCAGCAGGAGCGGAAACGACAGGAGTAACGGCAAGGGACCGGTGAGCGTCACTCCGCGCTGTCCGCCCTGCGCCAGGAAAATGGAGGGTCACGTCATTTACGACACCCGCCTGCGGTATATGGACAGTTCAGTTTCCTTCTTGAAATGCTCGTTATTTACGTTAAGTATGGCATAGCGCGGAAAACACTATATTACCGTCTTTCTTTCAATGTAAAAAAAGTTGCATTTTCTGATATTCAACATGGACAGAAAGAAATATAATCTAATCTCAGACTGGGATTATCTCCTGTCTTCTCCCCACTGGGTTTAGGTGACCAAATTAGGAGAACATTACAAAGTTAGTATTTATATAGTGCCTTTCACGTCATCTATCTATCTATCTATCTATCTATCTATCTATCTATCTATCTATCTATCTATCTATCTATCTGCTATACAGTGCCTTTCATCTATCTATCTATCTATCTATCTATCTATCTATCTATCTATCTATCTATCTATCTATCTATATAGTGCCTTTCCTATCTATCTATCTATCTATCTATCTATCTATCTATCTATCTATCTATCTATCTATCTATCTATTATATAGTGCCTTTCATATCTATCTATCTATCTATCTATCTATCTATCTATCTATCTATCTATCTATCTATCTATCTATCTATCTATCTTTTATTTACCACCTTTAATCTGTCTACTATATAGTGCCTTTGTACATTTTCTATCTGTTTTATAAAATGCCTTACATATCTGATGTTCGCCTAACGAGTTACTCTTTGTATTCTTACATGGTGCTCCGTGTGGTAGCCATCCTAAAGTGTATCCAGATAATGCCCTAATGATGCCGCCTTCTTCTTAAGCTGTTACTGAATTTATTACTTTCAATTTCAAAGCAGGGAGACCCAAACTTTAGTCAAACGGCTGATACATTTCAGAGGAGGGCTTTGGTTTGAATGAGTGCCACCACACTGTGCGAATGCTGATCAGTGAATGATGTGCTTTAAATGTGGACAGAAGGGGATTGTGGTTGCCCTTCAGTGGGCACGCCGGTCTGACTTGGCAGTGTGTGTGCGGGTGCAGCTGGGCGCCGTGCTCTTATATTCTTGCGTGTCCATGAATTCTTTCTGCCGTACCTGACTGCCACATTCTGCTGTGTTTTTGTTCATGTAGGAGTGCGAGACCTTTGAGAAGTGCTGTCCCAACGTCTGTGGGAGCAAGAGCTGTGTGGCTGCCCGCTACATGGATGTGAAAGGGAAGAAGGGTCCCATCGGAATGCCCAAAGAAGCCACCTGTGACCGCTTCATGTGCACCCAGCAAGGCTCCGAGTGTGACATCTGGGATGGCCAGCCGGTGTGCAAGTGCCGGGACAGGTGTGAGCGGGAGCCCAATTTCACTTGTGCCTCGGATGGCATGACGTACTACAACAAGTGCTACATGGATGCCGAGGCCTGCACCAAGGGGATCACGCTGACGGTGGTCACCTGCAGGTATCACCTAACCTGGCCCAACACCAGCCCTGTCCCTACAGAGACCACCGCCAATCCCACCACGGCATATTTGGAGACCACAGTGATTGACATCGTGCCACCCGCCCTCATCTCCAGACCGGCGCACCAGTCCATCTACTTAGGGGACACGGTCAGCTTCCTCTGTGATGTGGCTGGTCGTCCCAAACCCGAAATCACGTGGGAGAAGCAAACTGAGGGCAAAGAGAACATTATCATGAGGCCGAATCACGTGAGAGGGAACGTCGTGGTCACCAACATTGGCCAGCTGGTCATCTACAATGCCCAGTCTCAAGATGCGGGCATCTACACCTGCACGGCCAAGAACATCGGAGGGTTTCTGCAGGCCGACTTTCCTCTGTCAGTGGTCAGGAAGGAGCTTTTTGCAAAGAGTCATGCGAGGAACACCACCCAGCTGCCGGCCGAGGAATGTCTGAAGACGCAGGACACCGAAGTGTGTGGAGAGCTGAGGACCAGCTGGTACTTCGACAGCAAGAGGAACAACTGCTACACCTTCACCTACGGCCACTGCAACCGGAACCAGAATCATTTTGACACATATGAGTCCTGCATGGCATCCTGTGGCAGCGACTTCACCAACCCATGCAACCTTCCAAGCCTTCAGGGTCCCTGCAAAGCCTATGAACCCAGGTGGGCTTATAGTAGCGCCTTGAAGCAATGCCAGTCGTTCATCTACGGTGGCTGTGGCGGCAATGAGAACAACTTTGAAAGCAAAGAGGCCTGCGAGGAAATGTGCCCCTTCCCAAAGAACCAGCACTGCAAGATGTGCAAGCCCCGGCAGAAGATGGTCACCAGCTTTTGCAAGAGCGACTTTGTCATTCTGGGCCGCATGAGTGAGCTTTCTGAAGACCACGACTCGGGTCACGCCCTGGTGACGGTAGAGGAGGTCTTGAAGGATGACAAAATGGGACTCAAGTACTTTGGGCAGGAGCCCCTGGAAGTCACTCTGCTCAACATTGACTGGAACTGCCCCTGCCCCAACATCACCAGCACAGACGGGCAGGTGATCATCATGGGGGACGTTCACAACGGCATGGCGGTTCTGCAGCCCGACAGTTTTGTGGGGGCATCCAGCGTGAGGCGGGTGAAGAAGCTCCGCGAGATCATCCACAAGAAAACTTGTGACATCCTCAAAGAGTTCTCCTCTCTCCACTAGTCCTGCTTGTTGGCCTGCACCTGCCATTGTAAAGCGAGCTGTCCAGCGCCTGATCCGGAGAGCCACCGGTGGAGGCCATTGCCAGGATCTTTGAACTGAACACGTCCTGAAGTCGGGAGCCAGTTATAAAAGCCTCGGCGGGGTTGACCGTCTTTGGGTTCGGATTTACGGGAAGGAGAGCTCAATTTATCATGGCGGGCGAGTGCCTTTTCCAAAGCCGACCAGCAGTAGATGATGACAACCTAGAACTGATAGGGCTTCATTCAAGTATATTGGAGTTATAGTAAGTCATTCTCACCCACCTTTTAAAAGCTTGCTTGTGATGGAGCACATCCAGGAGAGATGTGGTCTCCTTAGCCGAAGGGCACGCGTGTATCCTCATAGGAACCTTGTAGACAGGTTAGAAAGAAGTGGGAACGCAGTTCTCAGAGACGTCACTCTAGCACTCAGATCCTCACCCTTATCGTCCCCTTTCATAGTGGCGGCTTCGCTCCTTGGTTTCCTTCTAGAGTTGTGCTGGGCTCCGTTGCTCCACTCAGGGGTGGACCAGAATTTTGGATTTTAGACCTGTTGCGTTTTTCACTTTTTGTCTCTCCAATTTTCTGACACCTGATTTCTCCATTGGGCAAACCTGGACGAGGCGGTCCATCGCAGGGCACACCCATTCACATACGGTGACACCAGGCTGGGAGTCTTCACTTAACCCGATGACACGATGAACACCACCTGAAAATGGAAACGCCACCCCCAATGCGTATACTAAAATGATGGCTATGGGTATGGCCGGACGTTTGGGAGGAAGTCTGAGTGAGACAAACACCAGATCGTTACTGAGGGAGCATTCCAACAGTCTGTCCTAACGTCCACTTGATCTTAATAACTGGTCTTTGGGAGATATTAGTGTCATTTAGGGGATCAAGTGAGGTATCTCTCTAGGACATGTGTATTGTCTGTGGATGGCATTGACCATCACGCTACCCATCAGGTTGTTTTGGTCTTTGGGAGATCCTATTAGTTGAAAGCATATCGGCTCTAGTAAGGTATTGACCAGTAGGTCATGTTGTCCTCAAGAAGATGTTGTTTGGAGGTGACGTTGGTCATTGAGGGGTATTATCAAGAGGAGACGTTGGCCATGAATAAGTCCCGCCCACCCTGTAATGCTGGTCTTAATTGGATATTCTCAGTAGGGTACTGTATGTTGTCCATCCAGGCATGTAGTCCATCAGGTGATGTTGGTCTTTAAGTAAAAAGGACCCTTTCAGGGATAATTCTCACACGTAGTTACTGGTCCTGGAAGATTTACTGAGCTCATAATATAATGGAGATATCGGCCTTTGGAAGATGGGGTGCGTATTTGGTGGAGAGCATCAAGGCTGAGGTATTGGCCATCAATGCTGTTGGACGTGTCCGTGTCAAGAGTGCACATTGTGAGGGGAACAGGGAGGCAGTTAGGAGGCGCACCCATGAGCACATTCTGGCCCTAGTGGAGGCTGATATTGATTGTAAGGTGGGATGTAAGGTGTTCATAGGGGGATCGACATCATGTCCAGGAAGTTACCTTTGGTTTATATTGGGAATTTTGCTCCTGGAGGGATATCGTCCATGGGGAAGCGGTGACAGTGTCTGCTAGGGGATGTGGGCATTTTATTCTCAGGGAATGGTGGTCATCCAGTCCCCCATGTAGGTGGTGGTGGGGTGTTGGGTGTCCATCTATAGACATTGAGGAGATGTTGCTTTTTGAGGGGTATTGTCCATAGTATTTAGTTCTTAGTGGTTATCGTGTCCACATGGAGATGTTGGACTAATTGGGTGTGCCACCCTTGCAAATGTCTGTCTTTGGAAGATCGATGAGGAGATCCTTGAGACCAAATATCTTACGTATGGAGGATATCGGCTCTCGAGTGAGGACAGTGTCCACGGGGGTCTCTGCTCCTTGAGGATTATCGCTCATGGACCTTGGGGAGTCCTGCCTATAGGGGGGTGTTGGAGGTCCTCTCCAGGTCCACTTCACGTTGAGCTCACCCTGCTCCGGAGTCCGTTTGCCGGCCCCTGCCTGTAGCTCCTTGTTCACGTGCGTTTGCTCTCCATGACCTCGGCCCCTCTTATCAAGGCCAAACAACATGTTTTTGGACGTTGGAATCGTTAAACAGAGCAGGTCATCTTTCTTGTTAACTGTAACCAAAATATTTTGTACTCAGTCCTCAGCGCCACATGTGACAACAGGGGCGTAAAAACGTCAACACAGAGCTGCTTGTAAACACCCGCGTTTACGTAACATCTGCCAACTCCGTCAGCGGGGCAAGCAAGTGGGTAGAAAACAGAAAAAAAACGCGACCCCCTCAGCGCCGCCCCGTCATGTGTACACGCGTGCATAACAAGGATCAGCAAATCAGCAGCAATCAGGCAATAGGGGCAAAGGGCCAGCGGGCACCGCCCAGATGGGGACCTGCAATTCCTCTCCTTGTGTGCCAGAGTTAAATGACTCGGCCTGGCAGGCAAATCGTCTTCTGGGTGGTCTTGTCTAATTCCAAAAAGACTTTGACATCCCAGCTCTGATATTTTAGACGTGTCCAGGGGTCCGCTCTGTTCTGCTGAAGGAACCATTTGACAGGTCGGGGTTGCCACCCTCCTCAATGACATGCGTCGCCCTCCCGGTGGCTCCACTCAGCCCTCTTTTAATTGTGTCTCCTGTCCATCAGAGCTGACACTCTTTCTTTATCTATATAGCGTCTTTCACTGTATTGTAACGTAACTTAACATGACCTTCTGAGACCTGCTTATCTAATTCAGGGGTCCTGAAAGTCCTGGACACTTCAAAGCTGACATTTGCCATCCATCCGTCCATTATTGGGCATGCTGAATCGAGTTCAGGAGCCTCTCCTGGCATTGAGCAAAAGTCAGCCGTGGGTAAGGTGCCAGTCCATTGGAGGACTCACAAACACAAACACACACACACACACACACACACACACACACTCATTTTCACAGAGTCCCAGTTTGGAGTGGCCCATTAAGATGGCATTTCTTTCAGAATTTGGGTGGAAAACTGGTGCGCAGACAACGGAAGAACATGTGGGCTTCACACAGACAGCAACTGGGCACAGGGCATTGGATCTTTAGGGCAGAAGCACTGATCGCCACATTAGCCACAGTGACTGAGATGGCAAACACCAGCTGCTCCACCTGATACGTGACAAAATGACATGCGCTGACACCACCACCATATGCCTGCCACCCGCAGCTCCTCCAGTCAGCCTGTGCCACCTCAGCTAGCTGGCAGTGAATCTGTGGACGTTTACCATCCAGCCATTGCTGGACATACTAAAACCCATTCAGGATCCCATCTTGGCATTGAGTATAAGCCGGGAACCAGCCCTAGAGGGGGTGCCAGTGCATCAGTGGGCAAAGTCACACTTATTCAAGGTGCAAATGTCAGTTTCAAAAGAAGCACCCCACACATCCTAGCATAGCATCCCCAAAGCCAATTCAGGGCAGCACACTCACATATTCTATCACACAGAGCCATCTCAGAGGTGCCAATGGGCATCAGACACCACAGTTTTGAGTTGTAGGAATAACAGCTGAGCTACTGAAGAAAACTCACACTGGCATGGAGAGAACATGCAAGCGCCACATAGAAAGTGACCAGGCCAGGATTAGAGCTCAGGACCCCACTGTAGCCTCCAGACCACCAGTTTATTTACCCAAAATATTAGAAAAAAAAAAACAAAAAAAAACAAAACAAAGCTTTTTAAGAGACCTCCCAAGACCCCTGAGAGAGCCGGAGTGATGGCCAGCCGCTCCACCAGACTTTGAATGTAACGCCATCTCCTGTCCCGTCTGTCTTTGATCCCAGTGATTTCTCTCCTTGTTTTGGTCTGTTCCTATTTATTTCGATATTAGTGATTTTGTTATTATTTTTATTATTATTGTTCCTTTTTTTTTTTTGGTTGTGATGTAGTTATTGATGACTCTCAGAAAGCTGCGAGACTGCAAGAAATGTATTTTCCAGATATCCTATGTATCCAGTCTTCTGCGCACTTCTTTCTTAATAAAGCGGTTCTGTAAACACTCTCCACTTGGTGTCAATCTGAAACTGTGTTCTTTATTAGAAAGGCTGGCACATGGGCACACAGATGGCACAGAAACTTAATGAAGAACATCAATGGCTCACCTTTCCAAAGGATGAAGAATGGACGCTATGGAGTGGCGAGAAACATTACATAAAGCCGCGAGGTCTCCCTTTGGACCCCAGTCCAGGTGGGCATGGAAACCATCTCATAACATAACAGAACCCAGGCTAATCCAAGTCAGGGTCGCGGGGCATCAGAGCCCAGCAGCATTGAGCTCAAGGCAGGAGTCATCCTTGAAAAGACAAAAAGAAGTTTTGGGGTCCTCCCTGGTGAAATCGGTCCTTAAGTGATATGAACCCCTCTGGATTTCCCATAAAGCACCTTGAGGAACAAAGTGAACCTCAGAAGTGCTCTGCTTACAACGACGACAACTTCCTGACTCCTGCTGCTGTTATTTCATCTTGATGGGCGCCACCTAGTGTTAGTGGATGGTATTGCTTATTGCTGCATGGCCACTAGAGAGCACTCGTTCCTTCTGATCTCCTTTCTGTTAAAAGTACAAGAAGTCGTATTTGACAGACCACACGTGCTGGGGGTGAAGTGGTGGTAGACCACCGACTCCTGGATTCAGAAACAGTACAAAATAAGGTAAGGGAAGATAAGGGAACATAGCATAACACACAGGAACATATCACACTATAACAGTATGTAAGTGCTATATAAATGAGATCGTTATAATTATTATTAAGATAGCTTAACATAATGGAACATAAGATATAATAACATAATATAATATGGAAAATAACATAATAGAACATATCATAACATATAACAGATAAGATAATGTAGCACAACAAGTCATAGCATCAACAGAGGGGCAAGATGAGATAAGATAAAAGAGAAGATACGATAATGAAACATAACCAGACATAACAGAACAAATCATAACTTAGCAGCTCTTAAGGTAAAAGTGGCTCCTCGCTATCTATGTAAGGTGCTATATAAATGTCATTTTTATTAATATAATAGAACGTAGCATAAGATAAGATGAGATAAGATAAGACCATGGAACATAGCATAACACACTAGAACATGTCACACCATAACAGTGTCTCGCCAGTAAAGTGCTATATAAATGTAGATAATTATAATTATTTACATAATGGAACATACGATATAATGACATAATATAATAAAATTGAATGGGATGGAAAATAATCTAACACAACAAATCATAGCATCGACAGAGGGGCAAGATAAGATAAGATAATGTGAGATATCATAAGACACTAGAAGATATCACACCATAACAGCACATAAGTGGCTCCTCACTATCTAAGTCAAGTTGTATAGAAATGTAAATTATAATTATTATGATCGAGATTAGATAACAGCCTAAAAGAGCGCAAGACAAGATAAGATAATGGAATATATTGTAACACACTAGAACATATCACACCATAACAGTGTGTAAGATAAAAGTGGCTCTCCAATATCTATGTAAGGTGCTATATAAATGTAGATAATTATAATTATTTTTAAGATAGCTGAATAAGATAAGATAAGACAAGGCAATATAAGATAAGATAACAGAACATATCACACCTTAGCAGCTCATAAGGCAGACGTGGCTCCTCGCTATCTAAGTAAAGTGCCATGTAAATGTAAATAATAATTATTATTATTGAGATAAGATGACATAACATAACAGCACACTGCATAGCCTAAAATATAGATAAGATAAAATAAAATAAAATAAAATACAATTAGAGAGTAACATGATGGTGCTTAAGTGGCTCACTGCTGTCTATGTAAGGTGCTATATAAATGTAGTTAATTACTATTGTTGTTAAGATAAGATAAAAGAACATAACTGAGCATAGCATAATATAATAAAACCTAAAGTAATGTAAAATAACATAATAAAACAAATCATTGCATAAAAAGACAATTTAATAGAACGTAATTGAACAAAGCATTGAACAGAGAGGTACGGTAATAGAAGAGAAGATAAGATAAGATGATAGGACTTAAGGTGCCATAATAGCAAGTATCATAAGTAGAAAGATAAAATAAGACAAGATAAGATAAGAGAAGAGAAGAGAAGAGAAGATAATGGAACATCAAGAACTACAAGACAGCGGAGGAGCAGAACACATCAGACATATCAAAGTGTAAGATGACATTTCTCAAACAAGGTAAATTGTCGGCCAGTTACCAGCGTCGCACATATCAAGAGATATATTTTTTTTTTCTATCATTGACATCTGAGCTGACTGAACATCGACGCCCCCCCACTGATCCCTTTGTGTCTTCGGGGGTCTCCGAGGACTGTGAAGCAATTTCCTCAGCAGACAGGAAGATATTCATAAGAGAAAGCGTTATGCTCTTTGACACGGGCCGTGGTGGGACTGCCGCGTCCCGCCTACTACGCCGCTGTCCTTCACACCCCGCTGGGCACATCCAGCCTATCGCTGACCCCACACAGCGTGCCGCCGTGTTGATAGATGAGTTTGCTCCAGCTTGCTTTCTTTGTGTCTTCCTTTTCAGACAGGATTTGAACTTTTGACTTCCTAAGGCCCGGGGTCTTCATCTTTTTTTTTTCTTGCTATAAAGCAAACACAGAAGTTTCCAAGAATCTCATCTGCAGCCGAAACAAAAACAACGGCTTTGCAGGCTCTGAAAAACGCGAAGGGCTCTTTTTAATCAGGCAGCCGTGACATCACATATCGATCTGAGAGGGCCACACGGCTGGCACAGCAGCTGACACTTGGGGGGCATCAAGTGAGGCGGAGGGAACACAGGAGGCGGCAGTCAGGGCTCATCACATACAGTAAGACTGGCATGACCACTGGCACTGCGGGTTTGACTTGGCGTTGTGCACATACTGGACGTGTCTGTCCGAACACAGAGGAATGGGACTTCACAAACACAGAGTGGCTGGTCTGAGCGAGTGGACAGCAGTGCGTTCAAACTGACACAACCTCCTGACCCAAACCAGAAACGCATTTAGAGGGGCAGGAATGAGAGAATGGCGCAGACCACCAGCACCACCACCATGCTGACTCCATCCGTGTTGCCAGTAAGCGGAGATGCAGCAGTTACTTGTGACGGGCGCCTGCTGTGCGAGTCTCTCAGTTTGCATCGGCAGCTGCTTTATATTTAATAAGAAACACAGATTGGCGGAGTCCTCTGTAGAAGATGGCCGGAGCTGCTTGCCGTTCTTTCCTTCTGGCACCACAATGGAGTTGACTCTTCTTTCCTCTCTTTATTTCCCTGCCTATTATAACAGAGACAGAAAAAATACAAAACAAACAAAAAAAAACCAAAAAAACAAAACAAAACCAAGGCCATAAATGAAGGGGAATTGGGATTCAGCACCCCCTGGTGGTGGATGACTGCTCTTGGCTTTACAGGCTCTGTGGTGTTGAGAGACTACATGGATGGTCTTCGTCCTGGTGGCTCCCTCTGCTCCTGTCTTTAGGCTTTTTGGCCCTTTTGAGCATTTGGGCCTTTTTTGGAGTCTCGAGGCTTTCTGTACCTTGAGAATCTTTAAAGTGTAATTTGGTTGGATTTTCCTTATTTGTCTCTTTGAAGGCACGTGTATTGGGGGGGGGTCTTATTGTTATTTTGTTTGTAAAGGCAACAAAAGCAAAGACGAGGGAAAACTTAAAATCTCTCTCAATGAACGAACGACTAACAGATTCACTTCCAGTCTGCCTTAAAAGGGGGGTCCTGCCCCTTGGGGCTCCACAAAGAAAATGAAATAGAAAGAGCATAAGAGAACAATGCCACACAGAGAAAGTACATTATATACATATATATTAGAAATTGTCCATCCATCCATCATCCAACCTGCTAGATCCTAACTACAGGGTCACGGGGGTGTGCTGGAGCCAACACAGGGCACAAGGCAGGAAACAAACCCTGGGCAGGGCACCAGCCCACTACAGGGCACACACACACACCAAGCACAATTTAGAATCGCCAATGCATGTCTTTGGACTGTGGGAGGAAACTGGAGCCCCGGAGGAAACCCACACAGACACGGGGAGAACATGCAAACTCCACACAGAGAGTCGGGTCTCCTAACTGCGAGGCAGCAGCGCTACCCACCATGCCACTGTGCCGCCCTATTAGAAATTGTATATACAGTATAATAAAATGAATGGAATTAGAATAAATATGTCACAATTCAGAAATAATAAAAATAACAATAAGACAGAAAATAAACATGATAGGTGATGTGAAAGGAACTATATAGACAGATAAATATATAAATATATCATATATATTATATAAATATAATATATAATTACCCTTAAGTTAGATGTGTAAAACAAAAGATAGGTAGATGTAAAAGGCACTATATATATGTATCTATATATAAACTGCTCAAAAAATTAAAGGAACACTTTGAAAACACATCAGATCTCAATCCTCCTGATATCTATACTGACATTGACTGGGTAATGTGTTAGGAACGAAAGGATGCCACATCGTTTGATGGAAATGAAAATGATCAACCTACAGAGCCCTGAATTCAAAGGCGCCCCAAAAATCAGAGTGAAAAATGATGTGGCAGGCTAGTCCATTTTGCCCAAATTGAATTGCAGCAACTCCAAATTGTACGCAGCACTTTGTATGGCCCCTGTGTTCTTGTATACATGCCTGACAACATCGGTGCATGCTTCTAATGAGATGACAGATGGTGTTGTGGGGATCTCCTCCCAGATCTGGACCAGGGCATCACTGAGCTCCTGGACAGTCTGAGGTGCAACCTGGTGGCATTGGATGGACCAAAACATAATGTCCCAGAGGTGTTCTATTGGATTTAGGTCAGGAAAGTGTGGTGGCCAGTCAATGGTATCAATTCCTTCATCCTCCAGGAACTGCCTGCATACTCTCACCACATGAGGCCAGGAATTGTCGTGCACCAGGAGCCACTGTACCAGCATAGGGTCTGACAATGGGTCCAAGGATTTCATCCTGATACCTAATGGCAGCCAAGGTGCCTTTGTCAAGTCTGTGTGACCCTCCATGGATATGCCTCCCCAGACAATCATTAACCCACCACCAAACTGCTCATGCTGAATGATGTTACAGGCAGCATAATGTTCTCCATGGCTTCTCCAGACCCTTTCACTTCTGCCACGTGCTCAGGGTGAACCTGCTCTCATCTGTAAAAGCACAGGGCACCAGTGGTGCATCTGCCAATTCTGGTATTCTATGGCAATGCCAATCGAGCTGCATGCTGCTGGGCAGTGAGCTCAGGGCCCATTAGAGGACATGGGGCCCTTGGGTCACCCTCATGAAGTCTTTCTGGTTGTTTGGTCAGAGACATTCACACCAGTGGCCTGCTGGAGGTCATTTTGTAGGGCTCTGGCAGTGCTCATCCTGTTCCTCCTTGCCCAAAGGAGCAGATACTGGTCCTGCTGATGGGTTATGGACCTTCTATGGCCCTCTCCAGCTCTCCTAGAGTAACTGCTTGTCTCCTAGAATCTCCTCCATGCCCTTGAGACTGTGCAGGGAGACACAGCAAACCTTCTGGCAATGACACGTATTGATGTGCCATCCTGGAGAAGTTGGACTACCTGTGCAACCTCTGTAGGGTCCAGGTATCGCCTCATGCTACCAGTAGTGACACTGACTGTAGCCAAATGCAAAACTAGTGAAGAAACAGTCAGAAAAGATGAGGAGGGAAAAATGTCAGTGGCCTCCACCTGTTAAACCATTCCTGTTTTGGGGGTCATCTCATTGTTGCCCCTCTAGTGCATCTGTTGTTAATTTCATTAACACCACAGCAGCTGAAACTGATTAACAACCCCCTGTGCTACTTAACTGACCAGATTAATATCCCAGAAGTTTCATTGACTTTATGCTAGATAGATAGATAGATAGATAGATAGATAGATAGATAGATAGATAGATAGATAGATAGATAGATAGATAGATAGATAGATGGATAGATAGATGTGTAAGGCGCTATATAATAGCCAGCTGTTACTGTCTTGGTCCTCTTTTCTGGGCTCCCTTTCAGGCGTCTGCCATTTCCCGTTATGCCCTCCTAATAAGGTCCACATGTGTGCCGAGGCAGTGCAGAAGACCAGAGCTGCTGGTAAACATCTGCGTAGTTCTGGTAAAACTTTTTTCCCATGGAGTCGTTTTTAATGAGTTGTTTATTAAGTTGCTCGACTTTGCTTAATGTTTTGCAAGAACCCGCAAACAGCGAAACCTTCCTTTTAGGTTTGTATACAAAAATGTATGCATAGCCGCAAATTGTACAAAAGGCAGAAGAAGAGCCCCTAAATATGTCAAGACCATCATCTGCGGCCCATGCTGAGATGAAAATCTACAATGAAAAAGGGCAATAAACGCACAGCGTAGGGAGACACTTTCTGAGAACTTGGAGGAGTTCTAAAGCTAAATGACAATGAGACGGCTTCACAAAGATTAGAGAACTCGATGCCTTCTATGCAGGAGGCGACGTGGCCGACCCACCCTGAGCTCTGGCGCACAGCTGCTCTTCTAGAACCTTCTCTCAGTTTCTAAACACTGTTTCGTCACCACGTCAAGCCTGACCCGATGGACAGCACGCTTAGAAGAGCAGGCCTGAGCTCCATGGCTGTTTCTTTCATTTTCCTCTCCTGTTGATGTTTTGGTGGTCTGTAGCAGTTACACAAATAAGTATAAAGTCATCCGTCAAAGCAGTCCGAGCTCGTTGTGAAGCAGAGCCTCCATCAACAAACAGGCCATGGGTGAGCTTCGGGGATGTGCATCACTGTGTCACATTAATGTCTGCAGTAAAATAAATGAGGTTATTATAAAGAGGAGTTCTACCGAGAAGTGACTGGTGGCTGCAGGTGGTCCGACCAACCTTTACCTTTAGCAAAGTGGTCCCTGGTCTGAAAAACTGTGAGAAAGCCCGGAACAGAGAGACACGAGTGATGGATTTCATCAGTCATGCGTGTGAGTATCGTGAGTGCCTTATGGGGACCTTGTGTCCTGAACATCAGGTTGGGGGTGGGAGCAGGTGGGGGACACAGAAGGCGTTATAATTTTTGTTTATGTTTCCAGAAAAGAGGAAGTCTCACCCAACATCATATGAGGTCACTTCCTTCCTAGCCTTGCTCCTCCCCTTCCTGCTCAGGAGACATAAAGTAAGACCAAATCAGGAAGTAGCCATGCGATGGCAGTTCGGAGGAGCACTCATTGGTGTGAAGACAGGCGGCCATTCAATGGGAGACCCCTGTTTGGGACCCCAGCTCTTTTTTTTTGACTTTTCTCCATTTATTTAATAACGTCGCTCTTGATGCACGTATGGCAGGTTTTCCGTCATGAGCTCCATGTCACAAGTGTCAACATCGGCTCAGGTAAGGCGGTCTTTATAGCATTGGAGGCGGGAGTGACGTCAACATCCCTCGGAGGAGTTCTTCTGCACTGTATGTCACTTGGAAATCGAGTTTAAGGAGGCGTTACATTCAAATCCTTCCCCGTCTTTTTAACCAATCCCATACCCTCAAGGCATGCGCTCACGAGACACACACGAGACAGACACGATATATATATATATATATATATATGTAGTCAGGCAGACATTTTCTAACCCGCTTACTCCTGGACAGGGTCACGGGGGTCTGCTGGAGCCTACACTTGCCAGCATAGGGCACACAGCAGGAACAAACAGTGGACGGGTGCCAGTCCATCACAGGGCAGTATACATATATACAGTATATTTATTTATATTTGTTTTATTATTATCTCTGCTTATTTTATCAGGATGTTCCAGAGCTCGTCTTTCAATATTATGCTGCATTTTTCCTTTTAATTCTTTTTTTGCTCTGCTATTTAAATCTGTGAGAAGCATTTCTTGGGCTCTGCCAGGTTTCTGGAAAACTGCAGGTGGAGGCGAAACTCCTAGTTAAGTGCTGATTGTTTTTTTTGTGCCACAGCCTGGTATGTGAGACCCCCAGATGGCACAGCTGCTGACTTGCTTAACCCCGAGGTCTTCCAATTGTAGCAGGTCAGTAGTGGGATGAGCCCAAGCGGGTCACATTGGCTATATAGAATTGGCAAATCAAGTTCTACAGCGGCTTGTGACCTGTGCCCACTCATCAATGCCGTATTTGATGTTGTCATTATGCCATAATGACATTACATTACGCCATTTATATATATAAAGTATATTTGGGTCCAAACGTGTGTCACAGTTTATAGCCCAACAGCTCAGCATGTGTTGAGTTTTCTTCTGTTTGGTGTCAGCGACCAACAACAACAAGAACACACAACCTGTCAGCCAACTGGCACTCTACCCATTATGTAAAGCCACTTTGTCACTAGGGGTAAGGCTATGGCTTGCTGTCACCCAGCCTCGAGAACTGAGGAAAGTTCAGATGGAAAGTGGAGCAGCCAACTACTCAGGCACTCCTGCAATCCCAGGCGGCCATCAGTTGTTTCTGGCACACGATTGATCCATCTGAGATTTATTTCCCATTTGGGCAGCACCCATACCGTAATCGGCCAAGGGATTCTGTTTTTCTTCACAGTGCGATTAGACCCCAGATTGCCGGAGAGCGGAGACCCACATGGGCCTCTCAGCGTCCTCTGCTTGTCTTCAGCCTACCAAAAAGTTCCACTACGGGACTGGCAGGTTTTATGGATTTTTTTCCACTCCTCCACTGAGATTGGTGCCAGGGCCTCACAATGTGCCACGAATTCAACCAACCAGCAGTGCCCTGCAGAAGCTTTGCTTTATATAGCGCCCTCCACAGAGATTTCCATCCCTCGTTCATGCAGTTTGTAAAGGATTCACTCCACAGGAAAGCAGAACAGCAGATCATAAATGTAACTGGCACCTTACGTCTGATCAAAGCCACTTTACATTACATTAGGGGGTCAGGTGTGAAGGAAGGCCATAGACGTTCAGGTTCAAGACGTTCCACAGTCGTCAGTGGAGTGCCCGATACTACTGGAATCAACCCGGACCCCACAAACCTAAACTCAATCAGGTGGGTTTGACAAAGGGCAAATGGTGCCCAGTCTGGGGTGATGCCATGCTGGTACCCAATGCTGTCCCAATTTGGCTTAAGCTGCTTTGATAAAAGATGGGTGCGCTTCAGTCCTTCTTCAATGGTGACGCTCCACCTAGTGGCAGAAGTGAGTAATGGCACTAGGTAAAGCCCACTTTTTAACTGACTGTGACCGCCACCCTGCACACCACCCAAACCAAGTGTAACTTACCTTGAGTTGGAGGGCATTGGGAGTTCAGGTTTTGATAGCTGGAATGGCACAATGCCAATGTGCAGCTTCCACGCCAGGCACCCTTGAGAATGTGAGGTGGCAGTGGAGTTGGTGAGCGTTAGGATTTACATCCGCCAGTCACAACACCCATCAAGTGCCATCTTTAGAGGCCATGGAATCTGAGTGTGCATCATTAAGAGATGTCAGCAAACCAAGAAAAAAAAAGCAGGAGGAACAGTGGAGTGCCAGCTGGGCCTTCTTAACAGCATTATAGGCCCCTGGGTAAAGCAGTGCACTAGGACCCCCCTACCTACACAACCACTCAGCAAGTCACAAGAGACATAGATTAGCATGGGGCCCTTATGCTTGTGTGGCCCCCAGGCAACTGCCCAGTGTGCCCATGCATTAAGACAGCCCAGAGTGCCAGTCTCCATCTTTTTAAAAGCAGCATGGCTGTAGAAAATTACCAAGCCCACCACAGTGTGATGTATTCATAAATTTGGCAATGGAATGAAATGATGTTTGTGCTTCAAAAATAATGACATGAATCTGATTTGGTGTGTGGGTGTGTTTGTGTGTGTCCTGCGGTGGGTTGGCACCCTGCCCAGGATTGGTCCCTGCCTTGTGCCCTGTGTTGGCTGGGATTGGCTCCAGCAGACCCCCGTGACCCTGTATTCGGATTCAGCGGGTTAGAAAATGGATGGATGGATCAGATTTGTCTCTTGAGTGGCTCAGTAACATCCGAGCCTGGTGGGACTTGTCTACATGCAGTTTGTCTCCACCTTGTGGCCGTTAGGTGGGACTGCCGTGAGTTGGCCCTATTGTTATTATTTGCCCTTTCTTTTCTCTTTTTTTTTGCCTTCCCTACAAGATCCGAGTAAACTCTACATATGGAATAGGATATTTCTTAACTGGTACAATATTTAAAAAGTCGAACTTTAATAACGTCTTATTTGTGATATCATTTTGGGTGGGGTGTCACCGTTTTTTACCATTTGTGTCACCTGTGGTGGAATCAGCCGGGAGTTTGGATGTGTGACATCATCTGCAGTGCCAGTGTAAGGCTGGCACATGCAATTCCCGTGCCTCCTGTGTCAGTGTGTGTTGCTTTATTTTCAAACGTTCTATTCCTGGTTGTGATTTCTTTGTGGTGTACACGTTTGCTTCCTAATCTTGATGTCTGATCATCTGTCTTTTCTGACTACGACTCCTGTCCGTTTTCTCGACCCCGTCTCATCTCCTGATCCGGCCCACTTGAATCTCTTTGTGTCTCGCTCTGAGGCGGCTCACCTATTAAAGATGTCGCACACCGTGAATGTGAAGAGACGGTGCTGATCTCATCGACCTTTTCCCAAATGCGTCCGTCTTCTGCACCAGCACACACTAGTCGTCCCCCACAAGGTCGGGATGTGGGCTTGTGACACATCTGCCATTAGTTTTTCTTCATTTTTCCTACATTTCTGCGTCACCCATCTTGGATTGCCATTTTGAGTATTTCAGGTTCACATTTATTCTCAGAAGTGCTCAGCATAATGAGGATCCTCAGTTGACTAACGTAAAATACCAAACAGACGCTGACACACAGAATTCTAAAGTGTCTCGTGGCGTGTTGTGTCACCTCTCCATGCCTATATAAGATGGCGGCACGCTGCTCTCAAGTGTCGATGCTGATGGGACACAACTTAAGGACTTGGCTCTCAGTTCTGATGTTTCGGTATTTTGGTCTCACGGTTTTCCTGCCCCCTGACTTTGGCCCGCTTCAGACAGCAATTCTCTCCTTTTCTCTGGTCTTCCATTGTGATGACAACCCAACAGAGGCAGAAACGACTTCATTGAGGAGTTTCAATCAGGTATCCCTTGAGATTTGCAGGGGGTTAGAGGTGCAGGACCCCCTGTGAAAATCCCCCCACCTCAGCTCCTCATGCTGCGCTGCTGATATTGAGGACACTCGGTCGATTAGTTGGCAAATTTGAGACAGTTCAGTCGTGTAAGCAATTCCCTTAGCGTATGCCACAGTAACATGCAGAGTCTTCGTGCCCGCTGGTGAGGCTGCTCCAATGGCGTCACGGATCTCCTGCTCTTTTTTCGTGACATACTGGGTCGTGTACCCAATGACAGCCTTTTCTTGTAGGCCTCTGCCTCCTGACAGCTCCACGCTGTGGACTCACGATTGCATTCTAAAGGAGATGCAGGAAGTTAGAAGAGACGCAGGTTAGGACAATCAAGTCACGAGTGTCAGGCTGGCTGCGGAGTTCTGCGGTTCTTTAGCAAACTTTAACTTTTTACAGAATTGAACTCCGGATAATAAATCTGTGCCTGTATTGCTGTATTTATGGCAGCAAATAACAAAACAGATTCATCTTCTTCTTCTGCTGTACTTCTGGCTGCTCCTGTTAGGAGTCGTCACAGTGGATCATCTACCTGTCCTCGTCATCTTGCTCTGTCACACCCATCACCGCCATGTCCTCTGTCACCACATCCATTAATCTCCTCTTTGGCCTTCCTCTTCTCCTCTTGCCTGGCAGCTCTACCCTTAGCACCCTCCTCCCAGTATGCCCAGCATCTCTCCAAACCAACGCCATCTCGCCTCTCTGACTTTGTCTCCCAACCGTCCCACCTGAACAGACCCCCTGATGTCCTCATTTCTAATCCTGTCCTTCCTCGTCACCCCCAATGCCAGCCTTCACATCTTTAACTCTGCCACCTCCAGCTGTGTCTCCTGTGCCACCGTCTCCAGCCCATATCGCATAGCTGGTGTCACTACTGTCCTGTAGGCCTTCCCTGTCACTCCTGCTGTCCCCAATCACTCCTGACACTCTTCTTCACTTCTCTTCCACACTCCCCAATATTCTGTAGTATTTCAACTCCTTCACCTCCCCTCATCCTCACCACTCCACTGACCTTCCTCTCATTCACACACACACGTATTCTGTCCTGGTGGTCCTACTGACCGTCATCCCTCTCCTCTCAGGAGCAGATCTCCGGGGTCTCCTCGACGTGCTCTCTACTCCCACCACAGATCACGACGTCACCAGCAGACCTCGCAGTCCACGGGGTCTCCTGTCTAATCTCACTGTTGCACGTATTTATTTGATGCCTTCGGGACTCGCTAGACCCTCCTAGTTTTCTGTACATTTTCTAGCCTACGCACATCGTCTACGGTCACAAAACCCCCACAATAATTTCCATTTAATTATCGATGACCAACCTGCGATTAGGTGGATCGTAGACGCGTGAATCACAAGGGCCAGCTGTACAGTTGGTCAACAGTGAAGGAGATCTGCACAAGATCCCCCCGTAAAGGTGCGCGTATTACAGTCACGTGGATTAAATCAAAGACGTGTCACGGCGTACAAAATGACATCCCACTTTAAAGAGGCTTATGAACGAATGTACAGAAAGTCGAATCTCCACAGCGGAACTCGTCCATCCCACCACGTGACACCTGAGAGCAGCCCCTCAGAGTCTGAAATCCTCATTGACAATGAAATCCAGGAGCACAAGCAGGGGGGCCCTTAAAGAGTCTTCTTCATTATTTGGTGACTGAGGTCCCCCCAAGTGTAGGGTGCTGACTGGCAAACATCGCCGGCGGCCATATTGTCATGTGACGGTGTGACACACCTTGTCCTGCCTATAGAAGCTTCAGCGTCCTGGTGTGGGGTCCGGCTAACTCGCTTAGGGGGAGACTTCCCCGTGAGTGTCGATTCGTCTTTGCTGGAGACCCCCATTCGTTTACATCGAGTACTTTTCTGGCTCTTCTTCATCTTCTCCTCTCACCGCGTCTTTGTCTTTCCCCCTCAAGTCCTTTCCAATGTCAGCTCCATTTTCTGAGATCTGAATCTCCTTCACTTTTTATATTTGAGTTTCTTTTTCTTTCTTGTTCACTTCTTGTGATCCTTGTGCTACGTTTCAGCCGGGGTTCCCCAACTGGCTGGGGTTCAAAAATCATTTATTTTCTTGATGGCACCATGTGCTTTGTGGGTGGTCCTCCAAGAGGCAGGGCCACCTACCCACCACCGTCAAGGAACTGCCCTCAGCCCTATGAAGGCGGGGACAACACGCAGTCCCTTGCGGTTCATTGAATGCGCTCATGCAGTTTCTCTCGTATTTGGGTTTTTTTTCGCAACTCTTTTCGCCTTTTCGTTCTGTTTTGGACGTTGCCTCCTGAATCGTGTGGTAGGACTTGATTGCCTTTTCTTGCCACTCCTTTTGCCTTTTGTGCTAAACAGAGCCTTTCCTGAAAAATAAATCACTTAATTTACAAAGCTTCCACATTGCCCTTTTCCTTCACTGCCTGGGGTTTGATGGATTTCCCCCTTTCTAGCAGGCAATTTGAGCAGTTAGTGAGGACTTGTGGTTAGGAACTCTCAAGTTCCCAACGAGTTTCCATTAACGTTGCTCTCTCCGGTTTATGTTTTATGTGTTACTAGCTGTGCTAGACTTCTTTGTTAACGTTTGCAGGACACCAGGGAATGCAGATGTCACTATAATCAGTGTCAGTGTTTGCGCCACTTGTTGGAATGACAGAGGCATTGCAGCTGGACAGACACACGGATGCTTAGCCTTTTATTAAGGTGACTGTTGTTGTAAGGTTTATGAATGTCTATGTGCTTCCTTTTTAAATGTCATTATGTAGGCTGTGGTTTGGGGGGGCAGAGCCACCCTGACAGCACTAATGAAGACCCCCAATTTATACATCAGACTGGTGGGATGGCCCTTCAGTGGTTCATTGATTGGCTGTTGAGGAATCGCCTTGCGAGTAGAGGAGCTGAGGGCCAGCATTGAGCTTTCTGCCGATTTGCTTCAATTCCACCAGATGGCAGTGTGGCCTCATCAGATGTCGACAGTATGTGACAATTCAGGGGGACGATGGCAGTGCCTACCCTTAACCCTGGGCAGGTTGCCACTTTTACAGTTGCATGCGAAGCTAAGGAATCTATGAGTCGTTTCTTTGGCATGGGCACAGCAGGGTCACCAGTGCGTGTTCTTTCCATTTCTACATGTTTATGGTCTTATTTTAATGCTGCTGAATTATTCATATGGAAGGAAAATCCATCCATCCATCCATTCACCTCTCTTTGAAACTTGCAGGAGGCTGGAGCTTATCCCAGCAAGCATCGGGCACTACAGGTAAACCCGCATTGGGCACAGAGACAACAGGCAAACTCCATAAATACATAGCACATTAGGGCAGGGTCTGAACCCAGGAAATGCCACCAGTGCCACCTGCTGCACTGATTCTGCACATTGAACTTATTCTGAGGTTAACTGCAGTGACCACTGAGAGCCACAGGAGGGCAATGCTGAGCTTCCTGCTGATTTGCTTCTGTTCCTCCGAGGGGCAGCATGGCTTCATTAGATCTCTACAGTACATGAAGATTTGGGGGGCAGGATGGCAGTGCCTACCTTAACTCTGGGTAGGTTGCCACTTCTACACCTGCGCGTGGTGCAGAGGAACCTATGAGACGCCCCTTTGAGATGTGCACAGCAGCGTCACCAGTGTGTGTCCTTTCCAAATCTGCTTGTTTGTGGAGTACTTTAATACTGTAAGTGTTATTATAACACCGGAAAATTTATTATACGGAAGGAAAGTCCACCCATCTATCCATCTTCGAAACCTGCTTATTCACAGCAGGGTCATGAGGAGGCTGGAGCCCTTCCTAGCAAGCATTAGTTGCTGGAGCTAAACCCACATGGACAAGTGACTAGGTACGAGATTTGAGCCCAGGGTGCCAGGATCTGTAAGGCACCAACGCCAATGTGCTGCTCCTGCACTGATTCAGCACACGTAGCTGGTACTGTTTGTTCATTGTTGGGTCTTAGTTCAAGCTGGCCTGCAGTGACCTCTGAGAGCCACAGGAGGGCAGCACTGAGCTCTCGGCTGCTTTGCGCAGCTCCAGCAGAGGGCGGTGTTGCCCCACAGTCTTCACAGCCTTTGCCATTGCATAACAGCTCCTGAAGCCGCGGCCGAGTTAATCATTTCAGATGTTACAAAACGCGAGTCCGCTGCACGTCTGTAAACTGCGTGTTTTGAAACATACGGACGACATCAGAGATGCAGCGTGATAACGGAGTGATTGCCTCATCCTGTCCTCCTCTGCTGCCTGTGTGCCCGGCCGGCCGTTACCGACGGTGTGCAGGCTTCATTGCCAAAAGGACACGGGGTGGGCATGGGGTGTAGCATTGAGGGGGTGTTGTTGTGAGATTCGCTTAAAGTTGTCTTAAAATCACTTAAGTCAAACAGGAATGGTCAGCTTGGCTGAGCCCTTCCACTGTGAATGGTGCTGAGTGTCAAACTGAGTTGAATTTGGGGGCTCCTGACCATACAGGACCTTGAATGACCATTTCAGCAGGTCTGAGCGATGCCCACATGTTTGAAAAGCCCACAAAGACTTGAACCCCTGCCCGCAGAGTTTGGGAGGCACGTCTCGTCCTCAACGTGTCACCTTTTCACAAAGAAACCCAGGCTGGTGGTCTTTTACAGTCCATTCTCTTACTGTTGTTCAGGATATAAATGCTTTCAGCCCATTGTGCAAGGCGCTATATACCACATGTTGGTATCTGTCCCTGTGCTACGAGTCAAATTCTTCTGAATGTGCCATCTGGGGAGCCTGTGGCTGTCAGGTCTCAATGTATCAGACAGAGGGGCTGCCCTGTGACACTGACTGGCTTAAGACCCCATCTTTCTTTTTATCTTAATTCTGGACTGGTGAACATCTGAGTGATCAGCTTTTACCTAACGAGTGCTGGTGAGGTGTTCACTGCCTTGGCATACGGTCCAGTAAATAGCCATCAGGATCATCAGGACAGCTCGACCCAGGATGGAGTGCCACCTAAGAGTGACACTAAGATGGAGGGGTGGGCTCTGGAGGTGACACAAGACCCCTCAGTCCATAAAGGAGGTCTTTGTGCTAGCATCACACTACTTGACAGAATGAAAATAATGACAGTCAGAGTGATGCTATCGACTGGCACAGGGGGCTCAGGTACCAGCTGCAGTGTCCTTGTTTCTATCTCATCCCTGGCTGCCTGTTCTCCCCTGTTCTCCTGTCACCTCTCACATTTCAAAGGAGACTCGGGTGGAACTCAGGCTGACTGAATGCCACAATGCGCCATTTGAAGGGCAATCTACCTATCCAGGAACACTTCCTCCTGGCACTGTGTCCTCTGTGGCACCTGCTGGCTCTCCATTGTCCTCCTGTGGAATAAACCAAAGAGCTGGGAGACTAGAAAGACTGGCGCCCCCCCCACAGGGCACATTCCTGCCTCCTGCCCGCCGCTTCTGAAAAGTAAGTGAAGGAAATGAAAATGCAAGAGATGTAGCGATAGATGAAAGGCACTATATAATAGAAAAGATAGGCAGGAAAGGCCACCCAGACTGATCTGCTCTATAGCACCTTTCATCTATCTATCTATCTATCTATCTATCTATCTATCTATCTATCTATTATATAGCGCCTTTCATATCTATCTATCTATCTATCTATCTATCTATCTATCTATCTATCTATCTATCTATCTATCTATCTATCTATCTATCATATAGTGCCTTTCCTATCTATCTATCTATCTATCTATCTATCTATCTATCTATCTATCATATAGTGCCTTTCCTATCTATCTATTATCTATCTATCTATCTATCTATCTATCTATCTATCTATCTATCTATCTATCTACTATATAGCGCCTTTCATATCTATCTATCTATCTATCTATCTATCTATCTATCTATCTATCATATAGTGCCTTTCATATCTATCTATCTATCTATCTATCTATCTATTATATAGCGCCTTTCATATGTATCTATCTATCTATCTATCTATCTATCTATTATATATCTAGCCTTTCATATCTATCTATCTATCTATCTATCTATCTATCTATCTATATATAGCCTTTCATATCTATCTATCTATCTATCTATCTATCTATCTATCTATCTATCTATCATATAGTGCCTTTCATATCTATCTATCTATCTATCTATCTATCTATCTATCTATCTATTATATAGCGCCTTTCATATCTATCTCTCTACCTATCTATCTATTATATAGCGCCTTTCCTATCAGTCTGTTCTCAATGCATCCCAGAATTAAACCCAAAGCATCGCTCGGCCTTCACGTCTGTCCTGACCCCCTCCAATGAGGTGACCGTCATCTGCAGGCTGCTGTGACGCAACGACAAACCAAAAAAGCTCGGCTGGTTTACGGTGCCGGATTTGAGGGCTGCTTTCGCTTGCCAGCTGCTTAGGCCGATTATCAGCAGGTCCAGGAGAGTTTCCGGGTTGCCAGTTCAGATTACCGTGTTAAGCCTCGGATGGCTGCGTGGCAGCGTTGAGGTTAATCTTGGCCTCTGTGATGCCGGAAACCATTCACTGGAGATTCTTCTGAGTGTCTCGTTTAATCAGTCACTCGGGCTCGCTGCCGCATGACCTCAATTCATCCTGGACAGGCCTTACGTAACGCGGCCGCCTGTTCGCTGGCTTATGCAATGCCTGTGGAAAACAAAAAAAAAAAAGTGGGTTTGTGTGACCCCCAGTGAGGACCGACAGAGGAGAGAAGCTGGTGCTGTGATGTGGTGGGGCTAACTGGGAAAGGCGCTGTAGAGAGTTCAGTGGGACAGACTGTGTGCTGCATGTGAAAAGCACTACTTAAATCTAAGATTTAGTGAGTGAGGCAGACTGGGAGTGCCCGTTAAAGGCGCTATATATAAATAAAACTCAATGAGATTGTACCCTGCATTCTTATGGGTGGCTGGCAGAAGGCCATGTGTAAAAGTTAGATTCATTGAGTGAGATGGGTGATGGGCCTCTCTGTTAAAGGCGCTATATAAGTAAGACTCAGTAAGGTGCCTGGAGGTGAAAGGCGCTATATAACAGTAAGATTTAGTGAGGGACAGGCAGATTGGCTGCTGACTGAGGCTGCCCGTGTAAGGCGCTATATATTCAGTGAGTGTGGTGGTCCGGCTGTCCGCTCACTTCTGCCTTCACTCCTCATTGACTCTCAGCGGGCTCACCTGTGCCCTTCTGCCACCTGGTGGTCAACACACCAGACTGAAGTGACCAGAGGGCCCTCATTGTGTGTGTGAAGTCCCTCAGAACTTTTCTCCCGTCTGCTTTATCTGTTCAGCCGGGAAGATGGCGTCCAGGACAGCCTGTCCTAGATTACAACTCCAGGCTTACTCTGCAGTGTCATCCATCAAGAATCAGCAAGAGAGCAGGACGTCTGGGCTGCCCGGCGAGATGCCTGGGGGATACTGACAAAGATAAGTAGGCCACTGTGGAGGCGTAGACCCTGAACCTGCTGCAGCCCGTAGGGACAATCAGCAGAGAAAGTAATGGTGGGCCGTTGGCTTAACTCACATCCAGATACCCAGCCTGCTCCTCTCCAGGTCACCATGGGCACCCCCTTCAGGACACTCTAACGAGGTGGACCCTCACTGCCCCTATAACTTAGTGCCTAACTATAACTTAGTGCCTGGCAGAAGAGTGTCGGAGGTTAAAACTCAAAAATAGAAACGTAAATGTCACGAAAAGCATTCATCAAGGGAGAGGAACCCTCAAAACCTCTGGCTTGGAATGACAAGGACAAAGGAGAACCTTCAGAAATCAAGGAATATATTTGGAAAACAAAGAGGCAGCAGGATTTACCTTTGAAGGCCACCAAGAGTCCCAAAAGTCAGCATCCACCAAAACAGAAGCTAAACATCCAAAATTCAGAAAATCCAAACTTATAGTCTGCCGCTGTTTGAATCGGCCAGCCTCTGGATTCACAGGGTGAGGGCGGGGCTTCTGTGGTGACCTCATGGTGACTCCGCCTCTTGGGGCTCCACCCACAAAACACGAGGAGTGAGAGAAGACTTCAATAAAATAACAAAATGGTCAAAAACAAAGCATTCCTTTGAATTTAAGGGTTTATTAAGGATCATAAAACAGAAAGGCCAGGAAGAAAGCTGCAGAAATCATCTTGTGGTTTTATATGGCGCCTTTAACAGGGCACAGCCTGGTGGGTTTGCTTTGTTTCCCTTTTTTTTACTGCATTGTGGGTGCAGGCAGGTGAAGGGGATTGGGCTCGTGTAGCACCCTTCGTGCTGAGGACCACCCAGAATCCAGGAGTGGTGGGCTGTCATGAGTGAAACGACGACCTCATGGGTTTTGGTCCAAAGCCGCAGCTTCTGTGCCATGCTGTGTGAGTAACACAGGAGTGAAGGCCGTCAGATGCCACCTAAAATGTCTCTGTATGCTGTGGCATAACAAGACCCCTCACAGGGACCAAGGGGCCCGACAGTGGGCACTGTGTGGTTTAGGGGGCCACGTTCTCCTGGCATCCACCAAGCCCCATTTGGTCCACCAGGCTGGCAGAGAGTCCAGCATCTTCACTGCCCCATAGCCCAATGGTGGTGGGCTTCACACCACTCACCATAGAGCCCCCCTTTCATGAAGCTCCTGATGCGCAGTTCTTGTGCTGGTATTCCTTCTGGAACTCTCTTGTGACTGATGGCCATTTCAACACACTTGAGCACGTGGTGGTCCCACTTGGTGAGTTTGAGTGATCTACCACTCATTGTTGCTCCTCAATGCTTCCACTTCACAATAAGGGCACTTCCAGTTGACCCGTGCAGATCCAGCGGAGCAGAAACCTCCCATACTGACGTGCGGCCAAGGTGGCACCATGTGACAGTGCCACATTGAAAGTCTCTTCAGGCTTTGTGGAAGGGGACTGATCTGATGCTAGCGGTGGGCTATTTAACAATGCAAAATCAAAGCTCCATGAGACTGGGGCTCAAACCCCGGGACGTCCTGGTGGGTTCAGTCACTCAGTGGGCTCCTGCATTTCCTGGAGTGAGACCTCCACACGCTTGAGCGGGCAGGCTGCTGTCCCCTTCATGCCCCATCTCTCTCCTTGCTAGCCCACTAGGTGACCTTGTGCTTTGCTCTTCATGTTGCTTTCAGGGGGCTTCATTATTTCTCTCTCCGACTTGCGCCAATGCGCGGGATCAATCAGCTGTGCGGGCGGGCAGGCGGGCTTCACTCCCATTCCAAATGTCAGCCGGCTGAGTAAGACTGGCAGCCCATCAGGCCGTCTGACAGACGAGCCCTGACAGCCTCGCTTGGGGACACTTTGGAGGGCGTCCTGCCGATGGCTTGGCCGTCACCAGTAATTGGACATTTCCAGGGATGCATATGGAGATGAGCTTCTGGCCTCATTGAGGATGTAAAAATTCTTCAAGTATTACGTTTATCACATCTGCCTGAAGACGAGGGGCACAGATGACATTTCAAATCAACGGACACATGTTTCATTTTACATTCACAGTTATTTGCCTCGCAGATGCTTTGGTCCAAAGTGACTTACAAAGGAGGTCAGCGCCATCGAGTCGCATCAGGTTTGGGGACTGTCTGGGACAAGTGTGACAGGACAGGTTGCAAAAGTGAAGAGCTATAAAGCTGGCATAACAGAAAACACAGATACTCCCGGGACAGGAGGGTCCTCAGTCGCCCCTTAAACACATTGAGGGGAGTCGGCGGCTCGGATGGAGGTGGGCGGCTCGTTCCAGCAAACAGGAGCTCCATAGGAACAGTCTGGCCGGAGATTTGATATCACGCAGAGGTGACGTCACCGGGCACAGTTCACTGTTAGGCCTGAGAGGGCAAGAAGGAGTGGGGCACCTCTCCAGTGTCTCCATATACCCGGGTGCCAACCCCTTGACTGCTCTCTAGGCAAACATCAAAGCTCTGAAGTTACTGCGCGGTGCTCCAGGGAGCCAATGGAGTGACATGTGCCCATCCTAGCAGTGACTTGATGGCACACGTGGGTCCTCCTGCCAGTAGGGGGCTGCAGTAATCCAAATGTGCCAAGACCTGGGATGCTGAGTGTTCAGTTTTTTATACTCTTTTTTTTTTTTAATGAAAAGCTAAGCCCTCCATTGGCTGGCACGGTGGGTCCTGGGTTTGCATCCCATGCCAGGCTGTCATTTGTGTCCCCATACCCATCCCTCCTGTTGTTCAGGTTGTCCTCCCTAAGCCCCCTGGTGGTGTCTTCTCCGTGGGTGAGGCTGCTGGGGTGGGCTGTGGCTCCTCCAGGCCCTGATTTGGATTGTGTGGGTTTTTAAAGGAGCTTTGCTGTGTTATGGTGGGCCTGAGGTTTGATGGGGTCCTCCTGCCTCTCTCCATTTCATTTTTGAGTGCGCTTGAACTTTAAACGTGTCACAGAAGGATCCTTTCTCGCTCCTTTTCCACATCTGATGCTGTGGCTTTCATTAGTTTGCCATGTTTCGACTTTCTCGTGTTATTTTGCCGCCATTTTGTTGACCACAGGTGTCGCTATTTTCTCTTTTTGCCATTGGAGCCGCTTTGCGGTTGGTGGCCGCTGATATCGATGTGACAGCCCGGAAACGACTTCGCACGAGTGGGAAGGTCACCTGATTCGGTGCTTTGTTATCCACATTGGCGGATAAATTCTTGGGTGCCTCTGTGCTAAGAAACGTATTGTTGTTGTGCACAGGCAGCCCGAGGGTTAAAAACAGACAACTCGTACTGAATAACGGACCGCCATCAGGCCGAGTTAAATACAATGGTCCGTAATAACAAACGCTCGCACTAACGGTACTCTTGCGCGGCTCCTCCCTTCGGCGGTAGGACGCCAGGGTCACGTTGCAGTTAACGTCACCCTTTTCTTTGGCTTCAGTTTTTCGTTTATTTACCTTTGTAACCTTTAAAGCGCAAATCTGGGGGAAAAAAAGGGAACGTTAGGGTTAGGGGTGGGGTGAGCGTCAGGCTACAGTCGGTGTGGGCAGAGGGCACAGGGCACCAACACCAGTCGGTCCACTAGGAGGGCCAAATGTGGGGGTCCCACTGGTCACTGGATGTCGATATAGAGTGGGGGTCACCGTTTATGAAAGCTGAGGGGCGCAAGCGGCGTAAATCATGCAGTACGGCAGGATATACACAGGGGGGCACCGTTTATGTAACCGAAGGGGCTCATGTACTGGGGGTGGTCGAAGTAAAGTTTCTCTCAGTTTCTCCCCAGTTCAGCACCGTATGTAGTTACTTTCATTACTTCTGCACTATTATGATGATGATGATGATGATGATGATGATTAAGATGTTTGGGTGTCTTTGGACGTGTTTCTTAAGTGTTTTATATGCATAGAAAGGTCAACTGTACATCTACGACATTCATGCTGAGACCAACATCTAACAACGTGGCACCAGCTACTGTGCCCACGGATTCGACTTCCAGTCAGACTCAGACACGGATCTCATTGGTGACGTTTGCTTACAGTCTTGTTCTTTATTTTGCCTCCCGTCTTCATGATATTTGCCATCTGGTGTGTTTCTGGGAGCTCCTCAGTTTTGTTGCCGTTGCCCGGGTAGCTTTTCCCGTTGTTAGGGGGTGTGTCTCTGAAGGTCGTAACCTGCGGGTGTCCGCAGCGACGGGTTTAAAGGCTTTCACCGCGTCTTTCATCATCTTTTGCTAAGCCTTCCTTGCGAGTTGCTTGGTTTTGAATCGATCTTTGAGCTTCTTGACTTTGGTTCTTCTGACCTCAATTTTCGTCCAGCACTTGGGCTTTCTTGTGTCAGCGTTTTTTGATCTCCCACTTTTGACCTTTTTTCTGATTCACGGCTCTCTCTTGATTTGCTGCCATTACGGTGTTGGTTTTGTCACCCGCGCTAACAATTTCTCCTGGTCAGCCTCAAGTCAAACACGGCCTGCCCACTATAAGCAGAATAAAGGATTGTGACCCTAGTTTGGGCCTGTGTGGGCCAAAGCCAGCCTGTTGAGTTTGGGGTTAAGCTGCTGGGGTGAGGCCTGCTCTTGGGCCCTTTTTATAAACAGGCTACATTTATTCTTGTGCTTCTTTGGGGCAGATATCACCTGAAAACGTAACCAGCTCACTTTTGTTTTTAATATAATCTTATCCAATGTGTCCACAACTTTGCATGCCCAGTTAAATCAAGCCCCCCACCCCCAAAACCGCCAACAATGCTTTTCCACAGAAATGAAGCCTCGTGTGAGTCACGTCTGTGTAAGCCTGTGACCTCCAGCTCCTTCTCTGAAGCTCCCTTGGGACTGAGAAGCGAGTCTCGCTGAGAACCACAAACACCCAGGTGAGTAGGACATCATGGCACAACCCTGCTCAGGTTTCTAGGGGTCAATGCCATGTCAATGCCATGCCAGCACCTCCTAGACGTGAGCAGCATTGGTGAGGCCCGGTCAGTGCTGGATTCTGTTTGCTCCTCTCCGGACCACTGGATCTCCACGGCCCCCGAGGGGTCTCTCCGCCCTTTGGAACAGCTGGCTGGCATTCCTCCACCTTCTCTGTGCATCGCATCAATGCACAGCAGTAAAAATAACCGAATCCAAAAAAGACTTGAAGTGTTATTTCATGCGGCGTTAATTATTAACATTAGCCTCAACACCACGGTGCTTGAACTGTGTCACTTGAGACGCTGGAAAATGTGCAGGGTGACAGAAATAGAAGTGGCGGGCTGGCAACGCGGCCCTCCTGCACCTCTTTGGGTTCCCTTTGTCGCTTTGCCACGTTTGAAGTGCACTTTTCAGTTGCCTTTTAACTTATCAGGAGTTGGCACTGCCAGGTGACTTATAACAGGACGATCACTTTATCAGCCAGCCATCCATCTTCTATTTTCCACTTTGCCCATTTCAGGGGTGCCCATTAGCCGACACCCGAGTCCAAATCAGCAGAGCATCACTAAAGCAAGGTGACCCCAAAGTGAAATGGCCAAACTTCAAGACTGGCATCAGGCTGGCAGCCCACAGTAGCGACAGGCCCTGCGATCCTCTCCCAAAATAAAATCTCCCTTCATGACTTGTGATTCAGCAGTCATTAGGATGCAGGAGCGGAGACGACGCAGTGGCGCGATGACTCACTGCCACTCTTGGGCTTTCGTTCCTCTAATTAGCCCCGAGCATGAGCTTTGTGTGGCAAGACGGCACCTGAGCTGAAAGAGCGGGGTGGGGAGAAAGCGAGGTGCCGCTCGAGGTCCATGCCAAGGGCAAAGGTCAAAGTGCGCCCTGGCTGGCAGCATTGATTAAAGTGTAAAGAAGCTGATAATCCATTTGCAGCCTTGTGAAAAAGTAAGTACACCCCATGGAAATTGTTGATCTTGACTTCATAAATGTTGCAGTTGACATTACTGGCACCCTTTCACTTTTGGTGGGCCATGTACGATATCTTCAGAAATGCTTGGAAGTGAACCAACTTGATACCACCGTGATATTTTAATTGTATGTTCAAACGTTCAAAGGTATACAACAATAAAAGACTTCTGTACAACGTTTCTAAGAACACAACACAACCTGATTAATGGCACCCATCACTAATATTTGAGGACGGCTTCCAGACATTTCTTGTAACCATCTAGAAGTTTCTGACGTCTGCCTTTCCAGTCATCTCTCCCACCCTCCAGTTTCACAGGAATGTTTTACCACTGGTCCTCGGCTGGATTGAGATCGCCGGCCAGTTTGAAACACCCATACAGAACCCACGAGACAAGATGAAGTGTTGTGGCACCCAGATATGAACCCACCCTTAGAACTGATTGAAAAAAACAGAACCTCAAAGTGATGAACGTCTGGTCAGTTGTGAGTCCTGCTCACCAACATCATATGGAAGTGGTGCTGGTTTTGAGCTGTTCCAGTTCGGGGGGTCCGACTGGAATTGAAGGTGGGCTTCTTCACACTATTGCTAAAAGAAGAGGAGTGGCAATAGGTGACCCTCAACCCTGGGGTGGGTTTACCTTTCAGTGAGCCCTGAAGTTGCCTCGTTGATGGTTTGTTTTCTGCTTTCAGATGAACTTTTTGGGTGGCGGTGGTCCTGCTGAGACAAAAGGAAGACGTCTGCACAACATCGGTGTAGTAATTTATTAAAAAAAGAACAACCTATGAGCTGGCGTGATTATTGGCACCCTTCGCACCCCCCTTGGCATGAGGATGGCCTCCAGATGGTTTTTTTTTTGCAGCCATCCAGAAGTTTCTGAGGTCTTCCTGCTGCCGGTTTCCATGACAAATGGCAGATTCCAGAGCCTTCCGAAGGTCCTCAGCCGGTTTGAGTTCTGGACTCTGTGGGCACAGAGCTCCAAGGTCGTTCAGGTGCAGATCTGGAGTGTGGGAATCGCTTACTTGTTTGTTTCATTTTAATGTCCATTGTTTCTTCAGTCTGTGGTGCCTTTTTGGCATCGAAATGTCGAAAATCGTCAAAGCACAACACGAATCAGCATTTGACCAAACAAACCAAATCCACGAGCCAAGAATCCCAAACCAAGAGCGTCTCCGACAACACGTAAAATAACGTAAAAGTCCAAGGCTTGCCCTGGTTGCTAATTTAACTTCAGTTGACATCTCTTCATGGTCTGGTGGCACAGTGGGCAGCCAGAAACTACAAGGGCTCTGTTTCAAAATGGAGTCGGGATGGGAGAGGGTTGGCGTCGGGCACCTCATTTCCTGCACCCCACTTTGACTTACACACCCGTCTCTGACTCTTTGCTTTACGTTTTCGCTCAGTCTACACACTTGTCCTCCTGCTGACTACGATTTGGGCTTTGCTTAACCCAACGTGTTTTCTAGATTTTGGGTCTCCCCGGTTTTACTTCTCCTGATTCCATCTTTATTCCCATCTGCTGCCTGTTGTGTGTTTGCTCGGCCCACAGAGGTTTTCCTGACTTCTCTTTCCTAAAGGCCTCCACGCTGCCTTTGTTTGTTGGGCCTGTGTGGGCCAAAAGCCTGCTGCTAGATTTTCTTCAGTAGGCCCCTCTGTGTGTTTGTAGGTGGGCAGCTCATCACCCCATTGCGGGAGTAGTGAGCGCCAGTCTGGACCTGGTAAGGATGAGATCGGTGCCGCTTCATGTCCTCTTGTGTCATCTCACTGTCACACCGCTGCCTGAAGCTGCTTCTCCCGACGCCACAGTCCCTGTTGGCAGAGTCTCCGGCTGCCAGGCGCCAGTGGCCCATGTGCTCGAATGTCAGCTCATTTGTGCTTAATTAATCCTCGCTTCGGCTCAAGTCGTTGGGTTTGCTCAAGGGTGCCCGGGCCTGACATTTCCTTGTTTTCCGGTTCATCTGGCTTCACTCTCTTGTCTTCATCCCTGCCTTGCCTCTCGAGGGTCTCTCGTCCTGACATTTTCTCATGTTATGATTCATGTGGCGCTGCTGCTTTGTCTTCGACTTTTCACTCTTTACCTTCGTTCTCAAGTGTCACCTCCTTGTGGCATTTCTCTCGTTTTTCTGCCCCTTTCCTCTCATCCTGGCTTTTGTTCTATGGCAGAGAAATGGCAGCAGGATCAGGAGAGGAGAAGACGAGGCAAAAACTAACAAGAAAGCCCAAAGTCAAAAACGAGAAACGTCAGAAAGAACGCAGGCGTCGATGTGCCGCCCTGAAAGGATTTGCCGTTAATGTTTTGTGCACAACATCTAGAAACGTCGACATCGAAGTCACACAATCCGTCACTGAGGGTCACCGACAGACCAGGAGATGAATCACAAAGTGAAGACGCGGTCAGGGAGAGTCGAGGGTCGAAACCGACAAACCAGAAGACGCCAGTCCACCAGAACCAAAGGGCGAGACGATGATGACAAGTCCAAGGCAGAAGGCCCAGGATGCCATCTTAATGCTAGGGCCACTCCAGGGACCATTTGTCACGCAGTTTATACCCACTGAGGCCTAACGCTCATTTTGTGAAAATAAAGAGAAACAAATGAAATCTCTCTCTCTCTATATATATAAAATGTCCGTCTGACTGTCTGCCCACTTTTCACGAGAGAACGACTTCAGGATTTAGATTGAGTTTTATTTTCTCGAGAATTTGCTTGAATGTTGCGACTTCTCTCATCGCGCGAAGAATCAGAGTTCACTTGTAGGAGCGAGATATTCACGCTAATCCGAGAGAGAGGCTGTGGGCCGAGAGGAGCGGCGAGCCGAGTCAAGGGGACAGCTAGTAGACGTATAACACGACTAATCAGAACAATTACAGGAGATTGAGAAGACAAGCTTCAGGGTCTTATTAAGGTTCATTTCAGTTGTTTCTATGTGTGCTGAGGATGCGTCTTCAAGGTTCCCAAGACACGTGTAATTCTCGCCTGGCAGACTGGGGGCGCTATGCCACTTACCCTTTCTTCACATTCACCTGAAGAACCTCAATCACTGTGAACACTCAGCTGAGCTGCACTGAACTTCAGCTCCTGGCCTGCCTTCACACTGCTGGGGGGGGGCGGTCCCTTCACGATGACGGACAAGTGGCCCCTTCTCTTGGGGATCCGCCCACAAATTACAAGCAACATGAGACAATTGCAAGACGCCCATACTATAGATAGAAGATAATAGCTTCTTCTTCATCCTTTGGCTGCTCCCGTTAGGGGTCTCCACAGCGGATCATCTTCTTCCATCTCTTCCTGTCCTGGTCATCTTGTTATGTCACAACCGTCACCTGCATGTCCCCTCTCATCACGTCCATAAACCTTCTCTTAGGCCTTCCTCTTCTCCTCTTACCCAGAAGCTCTATCCTTAGCACCGTTCTCCCAGTATACCCAGCATCTCTCCTTGGCACAGGTCCAAACCAATGCCATCTCACCTCTCTGAGTTTGTCTCCCAACCGTCCCACCTGAACTGACCCTCTGATGTCCTCATTTCTAATCCTGCCCATCCTCGTCACCCCTGATGCAAATCTTAGCATCCTTAACTCTGCCACCTTCAGCTCTGTCTCCTGTGCCACCGTCTCCAGCCCATATAACACAACTGGTCTCACTACCGTCCTGTAGACCTTCTCTGTCACTCCCGCTGATACTCGTCTGTCACAAATTACTCCTAAATTGAATACAATTAGCCAGTCATACAAATCGAATGTCACATCTCCTCTCAAATGCCTGTTTTGTGTCTTTGATGCACATTTTGAGTTTATTTCCGTGTCTTGCTGTTTCCTGTTTGCTGCGGTATTTTTACATTTTATGGATCTCCACTAAAGCTTGTGTTGTGTTCCACGTGTTTTGTGGGCGGTCCTTGAAGAGATGGCGTCACCTGCCAATCACCACCAGGAAGTGCCCTCCAACCTCTAAACCTGGAGGGTCTCCCGCGGTTCATGGAGGTTCACTAGGAATGCGCTAGGGAGTTGGTGAGCCTTCTCAGGTATTTATTTGTTATAGTTCTGGACTGTCGACCCCTTGTTCTGTTTTTTGGGCCTTTCTTTGGATGGACAGGGGTTTGATGGGAAATTCCCCCTGGTGGGCATTTTTGGGACTCCTAGTTGATGACAATTAAACACATCATAAATGAATAGATCAATATTATAAAATTAATACAAAGAAGCCCGGCCATAACACTTTATTTATAAAGATTATTTTGCTCGGATTGTCTTAGCAAGCCATTTTTAACAAGACATTTTTGGAGGTCTCATGGGCTCCCTTGCTGCTTTCTTTACTTAGAAACCAGTTTCTCATCTTAGGGGGGCCTTCTTAGACTGAAGCCTGCTGGTAGTAGTTGGGGGCTGGCTGAATCAGGGTGAGCCTATCATGAATCCTGAACTAAAAAACTCCACCAGCTCCTACTACAGCGGGGGAAAGCTGTCAAACCCCGGCGGGAAATAAAATTATTCCAAATAAAAGATGGGCTCTGCTTAACAAGGAGCTCCAAAGAGCACAAAAGGCACAGCAGACGACGCCTTCAATACAAGTAACAGCAAACACGAAATCCAAAATGACAACGTGAAAAAAACGGAGCAGAAGGTCAAAAATCCAATAATTCAGAAAGCACAAAGAAGAAAAACAGCAGGAAAGTCACTGCAGAACAAGCACATTCAATGAACCGCAAGGGACTGTGCGCTTTTCATCAGTCTTTATAGGGCTGTGGGCCGTCTCTTGTGGTGATGGGCAGGTGGCCCCGCCTCCTAAGGGACCACTCACAAAGCTCAAGGAACATAAGCAGAAGACATTTTGACATAAAGGGACTAAAGAATCCAGAAAGTCAACATTAAAAAAGAATCCCGGCCTGGGGTTCAAACACAAGAGAGAGCCTGATTTGGGCTCAACTCCTTTTCGTTGTGGTTCTCCTTCCTGTTTGTGACACCGAGAACCTGGAGAGAAAACAAAAACCAATTGATGAGCAAGTAATAATGTGAAAGAAGCAATGAAAAAATAACAAAACGGATTCAGAATAAATTCTTGATTCATGACACAGCAATAAAGAATCCCCCGAGGTGCCGGCCTACTCACGCTAGCCAGTCGGGGTCTCTCTCTCTCTCTCTCTCCGCTCGCTCGTCAGGACCAGGGGCTTCTTCGTGTGCCGTCTCTCCCTGGCCGACTGTTACAAGTCTCTTAAAATTCATCATCGATAATCTCCATCCACCCAAAAAGTGATGATGTCAATTGGAGTTTATCGAATGCGTCTCCCGAGTTAATTGATTGGCCTCCGTCTTCCTTCATGCATAAATATGAGCTCATTAGCGTCGCTGGCAGGCCTGCTATAAGGCGTCAATTCGCTGAAATTCATTTCTTTGTTTTCCTAGACGGCCGCCGTGAGCGAGGCCCCGTGTGAATGCTAATTTGCTCTTTGCTTGTCCTCAAAAACACAATTATGCTCGGCGTGCGTTTACCTTAAAACATGCAGGAATGGACGGGGCGAGGGGGGACGAGACACCTGACGTCTATTAGCGCTGCCTGCTCTTTTGAAGCCGTGACCTCGGCGGGCGTCTTAAAGACAATGGGCCTGCCAATAATGCCGCCGCATTCCCTTCAAGGAGTTTGCCGTCCTTTATGTGGATAATTGCAAAGCTAAACAGCCGCACAATGGTGGCGCGAGCCGATGGCGACTCTACGTGGGAAGAACTGACTGCAAAGAGGAAGACAAAGAACAATCGGCGTCATTCATACACCGCGTAATACTGTGCGTGTGAAATGAAATGCCCACTGGGGTGAAGGACAGATAATGGTGGGAAAGGAAAGGGTAGGGCACCGGTGCTAGGAGCAGACATCAGCATGCCAGTGTAAAAAAGTGGGCATCGCTAGGTGGGCCTAAGCAGTTTACCTGTTTTAATCCCCCCTTGTTTTTGTGTTATCACTGGACCCCCCCCCCAATAGTTACAGGGTGCAAACAATCATTTCACAGACCTTGCTGAGTGCCCCCTGGTAGCCAGTGAGAAGGCCAACACCTCCTAGCCACTAGAGGGCGCTGTACCCCAGGATAGAAAGCCTTTTCTTCATGAGTGGAGCCACTATTGTCCCTCTTGTCGGGTCACAAGGCCCAAAATGGGGCATAGACACCAGACGCAGGAGGAGAGGCTCAGCCCATACATCTACAAGCAGGCCTCTGGCCAACACGGGCCCAGTTATGACTGAATTCGTCTTTCATTTTCCTGGGCACTTTTTTGATCTGATTACGGTCTTCTAAAAAAAAAAAAAAAGCAAATCACTTTTTACGTTATCTTTTGACACCATTTTGTTAGGACAATGGGTACCACGATGGTGAGGATTTCACGTGGTTCGTTACCTAGGTAACATTTCCCACAATTCCCCAGGAAGGCAAAACTATTAAATCATCTATGTGACTATTTAAGGGCCGTCCTTTTTTAGTTCTAATCTATCCAGGTTTGGATCTTGTCCATCGTTTTATTTTTTTTTTTTTTTGCATTCTCTGGCTTTTAAAGGCTTCGTTCTTCCTAACGTTTGACAGCAGTTTCAGTTTTCCCCGTTTTGCTTGCCTTCTGGTTAAAGAACTTTGTGCGTCTCTCACTATGTTTTCAACATTTTTTTTGTTTTGGTTCAGGCTGACCAGTTTAAGGGTATAAATCAGAAAACTCAGAAAAAAGGGGGAGGAACCATAAAACCCCTGGCCCACTCGATGACAGCAGTGAACCTTTCTGTGTAGAAATGCATTCATAAAGTACAAATGAAAACAAAGGCCGACGTGACAGTGAATCAGAAATAAGGCAAAAGTAACCAGAAGGTAACCACGACTGGTCCGGAATCCAAAAGGAGGAACTCGATAACAAAACCAACGTCCACCTATGAAAATCAGAGCCAGGCAAGAGAGTGAACTTCAGCTGATGGCCTGCCAGTCTCTTAAACAGAACCAGCGGTGGTCCCACAACTGTGACGATGCGTGTGCTCCTTAAACAATGGGGGGCACGCCTGACGTGGTCTCCGATGTGCGGTGGAATCCAAAGTCAGGATGCTGCCCTGCCCAGAAACACGGTCAGATAAATGGCAGGACACACAACGAAGGTTTGGGGCAGCCACCCGTGTACTTTCTTCCCTGGCTGCAAAAGGGCTTACGTTTTAGCACAATGTGTGCAGGCTCGAGTCCGAAGTAGAACTGCCTTGGTATGGATGATAGCGAGTTTGGGAAGTGATGGGTCAGGACAGGAAGTGACATCGTCGGACTGTTCTCAGATACAGGCAGAATTTCTGGTCTCTGGTCTGCCAAGAGAAAAAAGAGGGAGATTTAGTGCAACCCGCCGCCCCCTGGCCTGGCATGGAATTGGCATCTTCTGGTTCTTTTGTTTGATTCCCAAACCCGCGTGTGTGACAACGCACACATCCATAGTGCTGTTTTATCCAAGGGAAGCCATTTCATTGCATTCCTCAAGTCAAGCCAGTGGAGAGTCACCAAACAACTTAACACCATGCGCTTGATTTGTGGAAGGATACCAAAGGCCTACAAAGATGGACGCATGGAGAAGGTGCAGTGATTCATGGGTGGTGCTGAACTTCTACTAGAGATAACCACTGGACACCATTGAGCCCTCCACACTGAGGGGCTTCTCATCAGCGGCATAAGTAGGCACTGGGTGACCCTCTACATACTGGGCCATTCCAGACCTCCAATTAATCTCACATACATGGATCCCAATGGACAAGGAAGCCATGAGTGAGCAGACCTGAATGAAGACCCCATGTCCTAGAGTCACGAGACACCATTGATGTGTCTGGAAGTGCTCCATCACCACTGAAGAAACACCTGGTCTTCCTCCTCCTCCTTCTCCTCATCCTCTTTTCTCATCCCCTGAGCCCACTTCACTCTCTGTGACACAGCTTCTTGCTTTCTTGTTTCTTGTGGCCCAAATGACAGTTCAGCAATGGAGCCACCGCCATTACTTGAGCCTTCTGAATGACCAGAGCACCTCAATTACCGCTCCACAACATGACAAGGACATCGCTACAGTCAGCTGGAGTTTCTAATTCAGGAGAACAATGCAAAGTCAAAGGTCATCAGCGCTCGACAGGACACAAGCCCAGCATTGTTATCTGCTGGGCCTCCTGCTCCTCAGACTTTAATAACAAATGGAAATGCATCTCCATCTTTAAAGCCTCTCATGAACGGTCAATAAAATCAAGACCCCCTGGCCATCTGACCAAAGGACTGATCATGAAGTACATGGACAGAATTCCATAAAAGGGAGCTGTGGCACAATGACAGGACACAATCCAGCAAGCTGCCCTATGAAGCGATCTGACACCGCTTCGTTAATCATCTGCTGATGGCGGCCGTCCTTACCGGGCCTGAAGGAAAAAAAGGAAAACTGAACTTTGGAAACTGCAGCTCACTCTTCACAAGGTAAAGCTGCTCTGCTGTCGTGCAGCCGGCAGTCCAGGACACACTCAGCTCAGCCGCATGAGGGTTAGGGTGGCACAGAAGGGACATCTTCTCTCTCATAAACTGCATGAAGGAGCCAAGATGACCTGCACGGTCCTAAAATAAAAAGAGTGAGCTGGTCAGACGTGAGGGAGAGAAATGGAGTGCAAATATGAGGGGCCATGAGAGCTCAGCGGACATCAGCCAGAGCGACCGGGCAGTCGACAGGTCAGCGATGAGGATGACAATCAGCCATTTGAGTGGACCGAGTGGACAAGTGTGTATAGTGGGAGGGGGCGCTATATAGACTGACCATAGAGAGATAGAGGAGATTGATAAGTAAAGTATAAGGCACTACCATGATAGATAGATAGATAGATAGATAGAGTGAAAGGCACTATATAACAGATGGATAGATAGATAGATAGATAGATAGATAGATAGATAGATAGATAGATAGATAGATAGATAGATAGAGTGAAAGGCACTATATAACAGATGGATAGATAGATAGATAGATAGATAGATAGATAGATAGATAGATAGATAGATAGATAGACAGATGCATGCCTGTGGATCACCTTATTGGCTCAGATCGACACTAAAGGACAAGAGGTGGCTCTGTCACTAACAATCTTGTCTCTTTCCTCTGCAGCCCTAATAAGGTGCCCCATGAGGGTGAATGACTCCGCCCTGATCACTCTGAAGTGCTCCGCCTCTTCCGTCCAAATTATATAAAGGAGGGCATTCCCTGAAGGAGGTGTCTCAGTATTGGCTGAAACTACTGCAGAGCAGAGCTCCACAGACAGACCCCTAGCTGAGCGCCAACAGAGGCTATGATTTGTGTCTTTGTTTTTCTCCTTGTGCCATTAGATAGATAGATAGATAGATAGATAGATAGATAGATAGATAGATAGATAGATAGATAGATAGATAGATAGATAGATAGATAGATAGATAGATAGATAGATAGATAGATAGTGTGAAAGGCACGATTTAATAGACAGATAGGTAAGTAGATAAGGTGAATGGCACTGTATAATAGATAAATGGACAGATAATGCGAAAGGTAACATCAAATAGACAAACATGTATGAAAGGCGCTATATAAACCATAAGGAGAGGGTGAGCAGGCCGCCCTGCAGACACTTGACATGCTGCGCGTGCTGCCCCGTTCATTCGCCCTAAACTTCATAACTTGATGGTTACGTAAAAGGCCATCACCATCATCATCATCACCAACAACTCCTTCTTCTTCCTTTTCTTCTTCTACTTTTAGCCTTCGGATGCAGACTCTCTGCCGTGCGTTTTTTTTGGACATTTTTATTAATGTTACATAAAGCTCTTCAAACGGAGGCTTTTCTATATACCAACATAAAATCCCGTTTAAGCTGCAAATCTTCTTTAATATTCTGGGCTACCTGCTGCAGCCGCTCGCCGGCCGCGCTGAGGCTCGTGGTGAGCAGTTGTGCGCACAACTGCGACAGATCTAAAAATACAAAAGCCGCCCGCAGTGTCGGATCAGATCGTTACGTAACGCACACATCTCGACTTGCTTATTTTGAACATCTGCACAACTCCTTACCAGAGCCCCCCTCCAAAACCCTATTCCGGCCACTAACTCAATGAGGTGACGCGTGTGGCGACTGGCCGCACGCACACAAGGCGCCCTTGTATTTCTGCTCAGCTGTCACCTGCAGGTTTCGTAAATGTCAGGCAAATGGTGGGCATGGCGACAGTATCTCTTTCGGTTGTGCATTATTTTTCCAGGCATGTGCGGCTTTGTGGTGAACGTGACAGTGGAGCGTTTTGTGGTTTTTGGTGTGCCACCCCCTCCGGCCCCATATGTGCCCCTGCTCGGCACTTGGGTCATGTGCCACCTCAGCTTATGACAGGAGCTGTGAAATATAAAAGATGAACTGGTGACTCCTATTTCTGTGGCCGCTTCTGCTTCCCTGGGTGGGCTGTGTCAGAGTCATTCTCAAGAGTCTGGACTGTCACCCATGCAGGTGAGGTGCCCTGGGATGGCCCTGTGCCTGTCTCTGCATTGTCACAGCTGGGTGTAAGGACATGCTGTGACAATACAAGAAGATAAGCTGGGGCCGCTGCTCCCTTGGGGTCCCTTGATGCCATTCTCACCTTTCTAGTATGGTGTTCTGCTCAGACCCAGCAGGCTCCCGTTCTCCTGAATTGTTTGTTTCTCTGTCTGCACTGGCAGAAGTGGAGGCTGAAAAACTCAAAATGCTGATTTTGTTGTACCTAACTAATTAAGCACAAATTAGGCAATTAAAAGAACAGCAAATCAATTTAAATGAATCTTTATATTCAATGCTAAGTCATGCCAGCCAAGTTTTTGTCACCACCATATTAAAGACAATGAATGGCAATTTTATGTCAGCATGAGGGGGCATCTTAAACCATCTCCGCTTGGATGAGATAAGGGGACCTGGTCGGAAGAGACCCTCTGGTTATTATCACAATGGAGGGTCAACAGGGAATGCACAACCACATTTCCCACCCTTGTCACTGGTGGCTTGTGAGCCCCTGATGGCTCATCTGTCCCTTTAATTAAATAAAAGTCAGCCAGGAATGCCTGGGACAGGAGATCCTCCTCATGGCAGCTCAGGGTCAGAGACTCAACACCTCAACAAGCCTCTCAAGATGGATGCTGAGAGCAAGAGCAGGATATGCCAGCAACTAGAAGAGCACATCGGTCATATTGCTGCCGAATGTTCATTGATGACACCAAAAGAATACGACACAACTGCATAGCAAGTGACTCGCAGTGGCCATCACTCCACGAGGTCAGCCTCCCAGTGCCTGCTCATCGGTAGCCTGAAATGGCCGTCGAGATGGAGAACACCACCGTTATGAACAATTTGGATGTGAACGCCGATGGTACCATTGGAGCCACTTGACCAACAGAAGCAGGAGGCGATGGCATCTCATCAACCACAGGGCACAAACGTCTCAGTCAGAAAGGTAAAGCAAGCTGTGCAAACACAAAGACCTCAACATTGAGATTCTTACAACTGCCCACATGCCTCGTCAAGTCCTCAGAGAGTAAGACCTAAGGTTGTATCCAGTAGAGAAGAACCAGCACAAACTGGGAAAAAATGTAATACCAGACATAAGACAGGAACCAGCAAGTCCAGCAACACACACACACACCCAACAGACCCCCTAGATGGGCACTCCAGTTGATGAAAGGTCCAAGTGCCAATTTAGGATTAACTCAACCAGCAAGTCTTTGGAGATGTGGAAGATAAACGGACACAGACACGAGGAGAACGTGCAGGCTTCACACTAAACGCAGGATCACCATAGATACATAGATATGAAAGGTGCTATATAATGATAGATAGATAGATAGATAGATAGATAGATAGATAGATAGATAGATAGATAGATAGATAGATAGATAGATAGATAGATAGATAGATAGATAGATAGCGTAGTTGGCAGGATTAGATAGATAGATAGATAGATAGATAGATAGATAGATAGATAGATAGATAGATAGATAGATAGCGTAGTTGGCAGGATTAGATAGATAGATAGATAGATAGATAGATAGATAGATAGATAGATAGATAGCGTAGTTGGCAGGATTAGATAGATAGATAGATAGATAGATAGATAATGTAAGGCGCTATATAAGTTAAATATGTTTGAAAGGCACTATATACTCAATAATCAAGAGTGGAAATGTACTACATTTTGATTAGCACATGCAAGTCAGAACCCTCAAACTTTATATACCCGGTGGCCCAAACCCTTGGCCAGAATGTTTTGTCCCCAAAGTCCTCCTACATGCCAGCCCCAGTAGCCTTCCTCGAGTGATCTGTCACTTTTAACTCATTCTTGTAAGTCTGTACGTGGCTGGTCGTTGTGTGTCTGTCCGTGTTGTGTGGGGAGGCGCTTCATCCATCCATCGTCTGGCCGCAGTTTGCTTGTGTAGTGTAGCGGATCGTCCCCCCCACACTCCCCGTGAAGACGTCACCAGCCTGCTCGGTCACTTGAGCAGCTCCCTTGGCTCAACTGGTTAAGATGGTCGCTTTCTGGGGTGCGTGCCCAGATTCCCGCCCCGGCAGTGCAGAGTGGAGATGCTGCGAAGGGAGAACTTAAGGAAGTAAGAAGTGGAGAAGGGAGAGGAGACCCCCTCAGTCCGTCTGTCGCTCGTCTGTTTGGCCGCCTGTTTCTCTTGTGCAGCTCTGCAGGGGAGGGAGGGGGCCATGCCACTTGGGCAGGGGTGGGGGTGCTGCGCTTGTGCTGTCAGCTGCTAGGGGGCGCCAGCTGGCCGCCTGGGTTTCTCATTTCCTGATGAGCGCTAAGTCGCCCTGCTGGCTTCAATCCTCGGCTTATTTGGCTGAGAGCAGGCGTCCCTGGAATGTCGAATAAGACCTTGTTTATTCTGATCATCTGACTGACTTCGGGGGGGGGCGGGGGGCTGGGAAATGAAACATCGCAATGGCATCTGCCAGAAAAGGAAGTCAAAACAGAAACAGTGGAGATGTGTGCTGCACAAACGGCAGGAGCGATGGCTCAACCACAACGCAGCGGCAGTGGCAGCGGGCAGGCGGGCGGCCGGCCGAGGAAATTCCACACAAGGACAGCTCTGTGTTGGCTGGCGGAGAGGAGCCGCAGAGAGCGGGCCTGCACTTTCTGGGGGATATGGGGCGGGGGGTAGTGGGCTGTTATTTTTAAAAATAGTGGTAAAGCAGAGCAGTCATTTACTTTAAAAAGCGCCATTCAAAAATATAAATAAATACAATGCTGCTGGAACGCTTCCTACATTCCCTGGTGACGCGTTACTTTGGAACAAATGGAACAGATGGCACACTGAGTCTCCACTCAGCTTTAACACTGGGGGCTGGGATGGCATGTTAAAGGGATCTCCACTTCAAGTGGCATTCCTGTATAGCACCTTACTGGCCCGGGTCAGCGGGGGGGCTGCAGTCCCACCAGCACTTGCTTAGCTCCTTTGTGACTGTTTTAAGATCTGATGATCGTTCCTGCGTGGCACACTGTGCTTGCCGAGAGAGGCTCCATCTTCTGGACAAGAAGCTGGTGGGTGTTGTCATGTCGCCTAATGCTTTGTGACAAACACGTGACAGGTCAGCACTTTGGGAGCCTTCCCTGTAATGGCTGCCAGTTTTCAGCCAAGCTGGTGGGAGGAGGGCTGCCTTCACGTTCACTGGTGAAAGTGACCAGGACATGAAAGCGTCAAGTGGGAGACGCCTCACCAAAAGTCAGGGGGTGGCACGTTACATTGGCAGCTGTGCCCTGAAGTGCCATTGCTCCACTATGGAGGCATCAATTCTTTATTGTACAGATGCCATTGGCTGAATAGCTGTGCCATGTATTCCTTTAAAATAAAACAGGAAAAAGACCCCCAAATGTGACCAAAAGTGCCCTGCTGCATGTGTGCCCTGCCATGGTACTGCCAGATCAGGCTGTGGGCTCGACTCAGGTGGGTCTGAAGAGGAATGGAGTGACGGCTGCCCGGCCTCAGTGGGTGTCTCTGGGTGTCGGCCGAGCCGAGGCGAGGTGGCAGAGATGAACGTCCTCAATGTCACCAGCTGGCCTTGTGGCAAACTGCCTTTGCAGATTGACTGCCATGTGCGCACACACATATATTTTTTTTAATGATTAATATTTCAAGGGAGGTGATTAATTGCTGCTTTTGCATTTAGATTGAACTGGGCAGAAGTGCGCTGCCAGGGCCCTTTCATGTCAACCGCTTTATTACGACAAATGCTTTTAGGGACTCGAGCTGGGGGGCCGGCGCTGAAATTACACGAGGCAATCGCGGTAATGTGTCTGCTGTTGAGATTTAAGACGAGCGCTCGGACTCTCTGGATTAATGAGCGTTGTCAGGGGCTGAAGGATTTCCTCGATATCGCTTCAGTAGTGACCAAGAAGAACAAGAGCCAAGGGCCCCCCGAGAACGTTCAGCTAATTAGAACATAATCGCCAGCGTGGCCATTCAGGACAGGTGAGCTGAGGCGGGGTGAAGGGGGGCAGGCCTCCTACTGCAGACGAGCCGAGACACACTGGACGGGTGGCACAGCTGAGAGTTCCCTTTAGTCCCTGGAGACCACTGCTGGGTTCAGATGGCCTGCTCTGCCCAGACTGGCAAATTGCTGTTGCGACCTTCACTAGGACAGGTCGACTGTCATTGAGCCTGGTGAGATGGCACAAAATGTGGTGAGCAGCTGGAAATGCCCGATAAGAACTGAATTTTAAATGATGTCCCAGCCTCGGTCACGTGAGTGAGTGGCTGGCAAGGCCAAGGAGCAGATCGTCATGGCAGACATTCGATGTGAGCATGGAAGCAGTTGCATGGATGCTAATAGCTGGGTGGGCAGGGACACGGACTTGACCAATCAGGTCAGTTGAAGACAAATCAGGGGGGCTGCTGGTCAAGATCATCCACTACGCTTGGGGGGATCACCCACTCTGCTCAATCCCCCCTGCAGCTCTGACTCACATCGAGGGGCCAAGCGGGTTGTGAAGACACTTAACATGGAAGACAATGGGTCATGACACTAGAAGGGTTCAGAAGCAAGGGACTGGGGGGCTTCTTTATTTTCACAATTTTTGTAAACTCTGATTTGTTGGGTGTTTTTTGAGTTTTTAAGAATTTTTTCTAAACGCGTTGAAAGCGTTTCATTGTCTTTTTTTTTTTGTCTGGCATCACCGGTACGAGAAAACGGCCACACGCGATATGCCGTTCAAATCATTTTGATGTCCAGCTACGCTTTTTGGCTCTTAATTTTTGGGTCATTTTTTGGACCCTATTTTGGGCAGGAATCTAAGCCAATAGGCTTCTTCAGCATCCCACCCCAGGATGGGACACGAGGGGTCAAACTTACCCATTTTTTCACAAAAACTCAAATCCAATGGGGATCGGTAATCTAGGCCTGTGGAGTGTCGGGTTGCTGATCATGAATATGATCATATTTTGGATATCCGATTCTTTACCGGTGGTCCTGGACCCTCTGCTAGCAGAATGACAAATTTCACACGTGCGCATGTGGGGTATCATTTCAGACTAATTCAAGGTCACAGGATATGCAGTTGGCGTTATTTTTGATTTTTGATCCTCTACAAGCCCTCTGTGGATTCCGTCAGAAGGTGACAAATGACAAATGTCAGTACACTCGAGAACAGTTAAACTGAAGCACACATTTGAATATTCCAATGTGACTCTTCTTGTTTATGATGCACTTCTGAAGTCCGTCATTACATTTCTTATTCCGCTAATTCACACTCTTCAGATTTTTGGGATTATGGGCACTTTAGCAAAAATAACTTGAATTCTTCCAGCAGGCCCTGACAGTGCAGGCCTCAAGCCTGTCTAGAGTTTCAGGCCGAGACCTCCTTGAAGTTTTCCGGCCCGGGAATCCCAGCACTATGAGGACATCCAGCTTTTCCCCTGCAGCCCCTGCTTTGCCATTGGCTCGCTCAGGTAAGGTGGTCTTCCCTCTGTTTCCAATCTAAGGCACACTGGCGCCCCTCGGTGGTCGGCAACAAGGGGGTTGGCTGTTTTCCGTCCTCCTCTCCTGGGTTCTGCTGTGTTGGTGTGGAGGTCTTCACGGTTTCCATATGTCTGAGACCCTCATCTTGTAACCTGAGAAAGTGACACATGGGAACTCCGTGCTGGGAAATGTCATCCTACGGGTGACAGCAGGGGTGTTTGTGTGTCGACCCCCCCATGATGAAGACGCAGTGAAGCATGTCGTGCTATAAATAGCCACCCCGGGCAGTGTTTGTCACGGAGCTTTTTCCATGTTTGGCACTCGGGCGCTGCTTACCCCTTGAGCTTCAGCACAGTCACCTGCAAATGTGTGGAGGGCTGCCCTGGGAATCGGGGGGGCAGAAGGTGCCAGGATGAAGACTGGCACACACTGAAACACTTTGAAGGCCAGGATGTGCTTGGGTTTCGTTCATTTGACAAAGGGTCTTCAACTGCTAAGCAGCCTGAGGTGGGCTATCCACTAAAGGCGCTATAAATGTTAATGACCTGTAGGGGGCATCTCAGAGCCCCAAACCCCAGACATGAGCCCTGGGTTCAAATGAACCTTTTAAGGAAATGCCTTCACAAGGGCTTCTTCTTCCTCTTCTTCCTTTTCTCCTTCTTCCTCTTCTGATCCCCCCCAGGTGAGTTTTGTCCTCCTTCTCTCCAAGTCTCCTTCCCATCCCAGACCCAGGAGTAGCCCTGGTGTCACAACACCACTACCTGGCTAGGACAGGGAAGCCTCCGGCCGGCAGCTCCCCCTGGTGGCCCCCAAGCACCCCAACAAGGCCGCTATCCAGTCAACAGGTCCCATGCTGCCATGTCCCTAGAGGGGGCAGCCCTCCGCCTGTCCTACGATAATGACCAAGAAAGTCAACAGCGGGGTCTCCCATCAATCTGTCCACTATGAAGGCCACCCGGCCGGGCAGGAGCCCCTCATCCACCCTGAACGAGATGCCAGTCAGCCCCTTCCTTCCACACAGTGACGTGAGTTCAGGGCTCAGTGACGCCATTTCTTCCTTCAGGCTCCTGCTTGTGGTGTGTGTGGTTTGCATGTTCTCCCCGTGTCCCTGTGGGTTTTTCCTGCCACGTTGTCAAACACGGGCAGCTTGAGGACCTTATCTTGGGCTTTACACGTCGAGTGCTGTGCAAAAGTCAAGGCACCCTACATTTTTCATATCAGTTTGGCCTCAGATGTGTGGCCGAGTGTACGAATGACAGGTCTAAGAGGCCAAGAATATTTGGGACACCAACCCGTTAACTCTATCAAAAATGGCGTCAATGAACAGCCCTTTGGGGCAAAATTAAACTGCACAATTAATCCGGCACGTTGACATTTGTAGTCGGGTGGGTTTCAGAGGAGCTCCGGCCAGCGGTCGAAAGATGCCTCCTTCTGGAGTCCGGGCAAAATGTGCCAGTAAGGCGCCATACACAAAACGCTGGCTTCTTATGTTAAGTGGGCTTGAGGGGGTGGGGCTAAGCGCCCTCATTGGGCGGTCTCTCGGTGCAGTGTGGAGAAAAGCAGACCAGCGCCCCCTCTCGCCTTGGAGGGTTACCACATACCTCGAATGAGGGGATCCTGGGACGCGCATGCGTGACACGTGTCAGTAGAAACCCTAAAGCCACAAAGGACAGACTTTCTACTCAATGTTCTTCTCCTTTCAGGCTTCAAATGAAGACTGCGGTGTAACGACGGGACTTTGTGGCCACGGGTTTTGCTTTGTGCGCAGGTTCAGATAAACGGTAGGACTGACGTCTCTGGTTCTTTGCTTTGGCACGTTCTTGGCTCCTCTGGCTCTTTGTTAGTTGCCCTCTAATCCATCTTGGCATTCCAGTCACCTATCAAGTAACGGAGCACCTTTCACCTGATGGCGCTAAAGGCCCGTGACCTCTTGAGCGGACTGAACCGAAACAGAAAAGGACGGATAAACGAATGAAGCTGTGAGGACCACCAGCCAATGGAAAGGTGAGGGGTGGCGGAGGGGACATTTGGACCTCCAGCTCGTCGATTTGAGAGAGACACATCAGCGAGGAGCGTCCAGTGCACTCAGTCGAGAGTCTGAAGACATGCCATGCACTGTGGGCCCAGCACTGCCAGTCTGTGTTCTGTCATGGCCTCCACCTCCTCCTCCTCCTCTTCTTCCTCCGCCATAAAGACTGGCCGACCAAATCGAGCGCAGCTCACGACAGACGGGGTCTCAGCCCTCCATTTCTGCTGCTGCTGCTGTTAGCCTGCATGACATCCCTGCAAAGCAGCTGGCCCTTCCTGTTTCGCTGGCAGAAGCCCACCTGTCGCCATGTCAGTGACAGCAGATTACTGTTTCTGTATCTGTTAGTGATGGATTAGTGCACGGCGTTCCGGCTGTTTGTCTTAGCGTGCGGTGGCATCCGTGAAACAGATTATTCACCTCTGCCGCCATCAGCGACGTCCATTTGGGAGTCCGGAATAGGCCCCTCTTTGTATCGCAGCGGCTGCTGCATTTCAATCCCAAGACCCCCAAAGACCAAAACACGAGTTTGCCCAGGCCGGACTTGACAGACGCCCCATTCATCTCTCAGCAGATTCAATCGAAACACCACGTTGGGAGACTTTCTGCTTGGCACTGGCACTCTGGTGACGTTACAGCCTGCCTGCCCTGCGTGGAGATGGTGCGCCTGTGGGGGGCGCCGTGTCATTTAGAGCGCCTCCTCGCCGTTCCTGCTGTCTGCACCTCTCATCCATCTTGAGGCCTGACTACAAATCCACATCCACACTGTCTGGAGATATGGGGCATCCTGGCAGTCATCTAGTGGGTATGAGGGTGATGGCCACCTGCTTACAAACCAGCGGGCAGAACTGGCCTAGGCCATCCTCTGGCCTTCAGTTACTGGGCTTTGACTCGACTCCCACTGTTAAAGGTCATTCATTCTGTGTGACGTGTGAGCTTTCATTTTGTTTCTGAGCCCGTCCTCACCGAAAGGCGCTATATGAGAGTAAACCCTCCACCTCTTTGTGGGCCCCCAACCTGCCAGCGAGGTGTGGGAGTTTCAGGGTGCCCAGTGATGGACCATCGTCAAGAAATGGGTCCTACCTTGGGCTCAGGGTGACACGGGTGCCCTCCCGACTCCCACTGGGATTAAGTGGACCAGTCAATGGGATGGGTGGAAGGAGGAACTCACAGGGTGAGGTGACAGCTGAGCTCCCCCAGGGTCCTCTTATCCCACTTCTGTTTCTCAGGGTCTCCACTCCCATGACATAACCGGGATTGTGTTCCAGATTTATAAGACTCCTTGGCAGATCAGGAAATCAAACACACCAGCATACACACAAGGCTGGATTAAGACCCCCACGGGCGACTGAGCTTCTTAACAGAGATTCGATCACACTTTTAACAATGTGGCACGAGGACATCGGTGATTCTCATTCTTCATATCAGAGGAAGACTCGAACGCTTCATTAAGTGGGGATTGGGTCCCCTCAATCACTCCGACTCACGGACACCAGCTATGTTGAAAAGGCTCCTTGCTGTCACGGGCCCCTGGGCGCCCACCCTGAATCGACCCCTGCATACAAATGTAAGCACACACACACACACATCTTCAAACCAGCTTCATCCAATGAAGTGTCTGAGCCCACCCAGGAACAACCAGACGCAGGACAAGACCTGGCCAGGCCATCACACACTCACGAGACCCCCTAAACAGGCACTGCAGTTCGAGAAGACACACCAAATCACTGGCGGTGGGATTTGATCCCCCATGAAACATTGCGGGTACGACCTGGGCAGGTGCCAGCATTGGTGCCACTGAGTTCCGGCCCACTTCAGGGCCCTAAACTGAATCAAGTGGAAAGCAGTCTAAAAGTAGGGAGATGCAGCAGAGGGGCTTCATGGGGCCCGCTAGCCAAAGCCAGCAACGGCGTCCAATACCAGCTTCTTGTGACCCTGCTGGGCCGGCGCAGTGGCCTGAAGGTGACGGGCTAAGCGAACACTTTGTGCCGCTGTCGCGCTCTGCCTGGAGAAAGTGAACTCGGGGGCCTTTGTGCGAACCGCGCAGCGCACTGGGTTAATGGAGCGGATCAGTGGGCGCAAATTGGATTAAAATGAAAGGCGGGCGGCGCGGCACTTTCCCCTGATTGATGGTGACAGTCACGTGGAGCGCCGCCACTAAGCCCCGCCTCGGCTTCGTTTGCGTTCGATTATTAAAATGCGGGATCGTCGGGGCGCGCCACTCGTTCACTCCCGACTTTCTTCGTTCGAAATCTGTAATTTAAATCCCATGGGATCGCGCGAATGTTAATCTGTGGCGCAGAACTGTCACCAGATTGCGTTCTGCTCGCCTTGCAAATTTTCGGCTTCTGCCCCTGAGTGACATTAATTATTTATTTGATATTCCAATTGAAAAAAAAACATTGAAATCCTTTTAAACTTGGATGACTTTTCTGTGGTTGACCCGTAAACACGCCACATCGCCGGAACAGAACAAATGGGTTGGGGGATCTGATTCGTACCGGAAGACTCGCAACCGAGACATGCGCGTTCGGCGCGGATGGGACGCGGTTTCTATAGCAACCCTAGGCACGTGAATGAAGTCCTTCAAGACAAATGAACTCACCGTGCAGGCAAAAGCGCATCACCGAGCCTTAAATGTGGCAAAGACCCCCGACATGGACACACTGCTACACCCCCACTCCGGACGACATGACATGGTAATTGATGTGAAAGGCGCTATATAGATTTTAACGAAGGCACAAATTGCAGGTCTTTGCCTTTTCTAGGAGTTTGGGGCTCAGGCCCCCTCAATCGGGGCCCTTCATTAAGTGTCACTGTCTTTAGAAGCGAGAAGCAAATGAGAGGGGGCCATCCAGTCCATAACACTCATCTAGCTAACCCGTCCGGCTGACTCTAGGAACGATCGTTCACTACAAGATCCGGTCTGGTCACATTGGTGAAAACTGGGGCTCCCGGAGTTGGTTTCTGCAGTCAACTCCCCTTAGCGTCCACTAGGTGTCCTTCAGCACATGAGTCGTAAATTCATTGAAAAAGTGCTATCTATCTATCTATCTATCTATCTATCTATCTATCTATCTATCTATCTATCTATCTATCATATATTGCCTTCCATTGACCTATCATATGAACCTTTCCCTATCTGTCATATCTATCTCTTTATTATACAGCGCCCTTCATCTGTCTGTTATTATGCCTTATCTACTTACTTACCTCTCTGTCATATCTCTTATTATTATATAGTGCCCTTCATCTGTCTATCCTATAGTGTCTTTTTTATTGTCTATCCTTCAGACTGTCAGAGTTATCTCTTTATTATTTAGTGCCTTTCATATTTCTCCCATATAGTGCCTTTCATAACTACAGCGTTCAGCTTGTTTCAGACTTTCCCTTGCTGTGACTCTGGAGCCTGGTCCACAGATGGAGGGTCCATTAGCCAGACCAGACCCTTTTAGGATTTCAGGTTGCTTACTTCAAGACTGTGTGCCAGATGCAGGTCCCTTCTTACCGATCCCTTCCCCCGCGTCAGGTTATTTTGAGGTGACCCCCACTCTCCCTCCTCAGCACAAATAGCGGCCGCCCGGCCGGCCGGCTATAATCAGACTGCCGAGCTAAGCAGAGTGCAAGCTCAGGAAAGTGAAAGAGCAGCAGTGCGGCCCATTGAGGCGAGAGGGGGCTCAGATTACAGGGCACATAATGAGAAGCCTGCATCAGCAGCGGGCGGCGCCCTCTGCACTACCATTTTGCTAAAGTCGCCGCTTTGTGACCGCGAATGGAGCAAATGCTAGCACAGCTGGTTTGGCAGCCGAGGGTGGATGTGGGCTCACAGACAAGGCCGGGTTCAAAAGGGGAAAAAACGCCACCGTGTCACCCGCCTTGATTCAGATGTCGAGTTGAGGCTGAAGGGTGCCAGTGACTCAGCAAAACTCAACGTATGCATTCGACAAAAGGGTGGCATGGAGCTCACCAGCTCACAAGACCACGTTATTCAGACACAAATGACATGTGTAGTGGGAGCTTTGAAAGGGCAGGGATGGGCACCCGGAAATCAACGCTTAGGAGAAGGTGCTGCATTGGCACCCAGTTCTCCTCCCAGTTCAAGTCCACTAATAAATAAAGAAGTGCCCAGCTACCAAGAAGTTGTCAGGGAAGGACAGCAGAGCAAGAAAGAGAGAGATCTACACTGGCAAATAGGGTGAGCCTGTCATGCCAATGTGGTAAGTAAGGTGGTCTCTGTGAGGCTTGGTGCCCCACATGTGCAACTGGCAGGAGAAACATCAATAAGTGGTCTGGGTGGAGACAGCCAATGTCCCTCCAGGACACTAGGAGGCAGTAGACCCATCAGGTACCAGGGATTAAAGACACTGGTGCCAGGTGAGGATGACAGAAGGTGGCAGCAGAGGGCCCCATCATATAAAAAAGAAAGAAAGAAAACCAGTTGCAAATGTCAGAAAGGACCTCCTAGTCACTAGTGGGCACCTAGTGTTGGAAAGCAATGGATGGGCTAGAACCGCCCCTACAAGAAAGAAAGAGGCTGCCCAAAAGGCATGGCACCTCTGTGCCAATAATAAGGCCTGGGAGTGCAGAGGTGCCAGGAATTGCTAGGGGCAGCCACAGCATGGCATCCACGTGGTCAAATACAGCAACTTGAACCCAGGAATGGACCTACCACCTTATGCCCAACGACACTCTTTAGCTAAATGCCAGCCAGGCTGCGATCTTTATAAAGGCCACACAGACACTAAGGATGCCGAGACGTGAACCCAGGTCCTTTAAGGTGTGCCACCATCAGCTGCACAGACACAGAGGGGCGTTCCTTCTCGAGTCAATCATGTCAGGTGGTGCCCTTCACGTGGGGTGCTGCCAGGAGTGTCAGAGACATGCAGAATGTTACATGTGGCAGGAATTCCCCTCTGGTATGTGCCTCTCGCGTCTGAACGTGCTGCAGAGGCACCGGCATTCTCAGTGCTCTGGTCCCAGTCTGGACGCCACCCCATAGTTTGAAGGTGACGGGACCTGTCAGGCGGGCTTAGCTATGCGGGCGGCGCCGCGTCACCCAGGGCCCGTCGTGACATAAAGGGCCTGAGGACTTACAGAGCAGGAATGTAAACAGCAGTGGGTGGAGCCAAGCGAGTCCTGCAATTCTTGGCCGCCGCCCCTCATGCCCCACCTCCATTCTGCGTTTTCCTCAACATGGGAGCTCACAGTCGCTGGTCACCATACGCACCGTGCTGTGGACCACTTAGGCCACGTGACCCTTGGAGGATTCTATACACACGGGGGCCTTTGTGAGCGAATCCAAAACCCAAGTGAAGCCAAGGAGACCAACGTACATCAGAAGATGCGGTGAATTACGGCAGAAGTAATAAATGAGGCAATGACAGGAATCTCCCGTGTAACCCTGACCCTAACCATAAGCCTGACCCTGACCCTAATTTCTTCCCACCGTCTTCTGCTCCTTCTGCCCTTTCTTTCCTCGTCCTGCCAGGTGAGCCTCACCTACACCAGTCCTCCCGACACCACACTCCTTCAGCTGCAGCCCCCCTATCTTCCCTAGGAACTCGTCCTGCTACAGCGCCACCTAGTGACCCCCAGGTGCAATGCAGCCAAGCATCCCACAGTGGGGAGAAGAGAGCCAGCTATGGGCCTGGGGGACTATTGGTTTATACCCTGTGGCCTCTTCCCATTCTTCCTGACGTCCCAGTCTGAGTGAACTGCTGGTTGCCCTTGAACTACTGGTGGTCTTGTGTCACCGCTACACTGCCAGAACATCTGCTGGGGTCCTCCATGTGTGGAGTATGTAGGTACTTCTGACTCAAGCTTTCCAGTGTCCTGGGTTCAAATTCCATGCCCCACCATTGCAGGTGGATGTCACGTCCAGCTAAGGATTTTCCCATTTTACATTTTTATTCCTACCTTGAGCTCCCAGCTCTCCCACTCTCAGGCCCCGCCCTCCCCTTTGGCCTCCAGACTGCGCACACAGCCCACCGGTGACTCATTTCCCAGCATGCCCCTGAGCTCCGTCAGTTTATGTTGATGCCTGATTAGATATTCACGGCGGCGGCCAAATCAGCCCAAACACAATTTAATTGTTAATACACGGAGAGAATGAATTGATAGAAAACAAGCGAGACGAGCTGCGGCCGGCGCTCCGAGAGCCTCTTGTTTAGCAGACACTTTGCTTTCATGTTAATTAAGAATCACTTTGGGTTTGTTTTTATTTTTTTTTTACTTTTCCTTTCCTGTGAGCCCACAGAGAGCCAACGGGCTGCGCCAAGCAAACGGAAGCCAAAAAGGAGTAAAACTACAAACTCATTTGTCACTCGTTTCTGTGTAAGTCACATTTCCGAAAGCCAAACCTTCACTCGGGGCTTCTCCTTTATTAAATGTGCCTGTCACATGAGCGCCACAATTTGGCCCACCGTGCTGCCAATGGTGGGGGTCCAGTGGGCTGGTGGGATTCCTTGTGGTAGCTATAATTAACCCTGCCCGGTCATTTATTAGGGCACTGCCAGTCAATGGGCACACATGCCAACCGTTGCACTGTCCACTGCCTGTACCACACTAACGGGTCTTTAGACTTTGGGCACCTGGGTTAGGCATCAGTAATCACATCCTGCTTTGTCACCCTTGATGGCTTTCCCAGGCCTTAGTATGCAACATGAAGTGAATGTTGAATTTCAAAATGTCCATCCTTGAGGGTGTTGCACTTCTTGCTCAATCAGGCCCCTCGTCTTCCTCTTTCCTCAGTACAGATTGTGATGATCATAATGGATGGACTGGCATCCCAGCTGGAATGAATGGCGTTCCCTTACCCACTTAGTATGATGCATGGGCAGAGGGCGCAGTTGTTCCTCCCATAAGACAGGTGGCAGTGCTCCTCTGGCATGGCTCCGGTTTGGGCAGCATGGGAATTGTAGTCTTGAAAGGCAGCCCTGTTGGGTGCTGCAGGTGGCGCCACTGAGGGATTAGATAAGAGACAACTCCCTTTTCCTACCCGTGCCACCGGGTCCACATAAAGGCTCAGGTGAGAAGGGGTGAAGGAGAAAAGGATGGAATGGAAAGAAAGTTTATTTGAACCCAAGGCTGTCTTTGACCTGGTTGAATGTAGGGTTTGGGGTCTTGAGACGTGAGCCCTGCCACCTCGAGTGCCCTGGCGGTGCTTTGTTATTACTGCCAATGAGTGGGCACATGCCATCTGGTGCCCCATCTAACCCCTGCACTCCGGCCCTTAAACTGAGTTGTCATGGCATGTCGTGTAACGTGTGGCCACTGCTAGCTCATCCAGCTTTGCCAGATATTAATATGAATTATAAAAGGTGGACGTTTCATTGATAAGAGCCCATCTCTTATTCAGCCCCTCACCTCCCTCTTTCCTCTATTAAGTTCATACGTGTGGGTCCTTGTGCCATCCTGTGTGCCAGCAGTGCCAGTCAGCAGGCACATGCCATCCGGTGCCCCATGCCACACCTGTACCCAGGCCCTCGCAGTGCCCTTAAACCGGGGGGCACAGCTGCACACTCATGACACGAGCCTCGTAGCGTGTCGGGCCACCGCTAAGACATCCAGCTTCTCTTTTCCTTTACGCCTTTGCCAGATTTGAATGCGCCCACCAGAGAATTAGTAAAAAAAAAAAAAAAATGTGTAAAATACTTGGCAGCAACAACCCACCTCAACAGATGAATGAATCCATTAGCTCAATGCATTCATGCTGGTCGAGTGCCCGGCAGTGACCACGTGGGCTGCTACTATGGCCGCCCATCCAGCCGTCCTACTGCAGGTGGGCACCCTGACACCTTAAGGGGGTTCAGAGCACAGAGCGGCAAGGATCTCGGCCCAAATCAGCAAACACAGCACACAACATTACAAATAGACACACGCGGGCACTGGCGGGCAGCTGCGGGGGTTCGGCTTGTACAGGTGGATGTCGCTTGGCTTTACTGCCTGGGTGGCAGCCATTACAGGGCGGCCTGATGTGATGCCCTTTGTTCTCCTTCCAGTGTGTGACAAGTGCTGGGATTGTTCTGGGGTTGGTGAGTGTGTGGCAGTGCCCCTCGAGATTCTGGCATCCCACCCAGCTCCTTTTCCCTGTCTGCTTCCAGAACATTCTGTGGCTGCCTGTGACCTTCTCCTGACGCCTGTATACTGCACTGCAGCCCACCCAGTGCTGTCCGGGAGACCACAGCCTGTCCGTGGAAGTCCTCAGTGGGATTAATAAAGTATCTATCTATCTATCTATCATTATATAGTGCCTTTCAATCTATCTATCTATCTATCTATCTATCTATCAAGCAGACTTCAAACTTGAAGAGCCGAGGCAGAGGAAGAAACACAATGGAGAGAAATGGGGGGCGAGTGATAAAGGAGGGGTGACGATAATAAAACAGGAAAGCCTGGGCCTGTTTACATCTACGCAGTGAGACGCAGGGCCCAGGGGTCCACACAGATTTCTTCTGCCCTCCTGTTCTGCCCTCCTCGGCCCCCAAGAACCACGCTGGCCTTCCTTCTTTGTGGCCCAGTAAGCCCACACCTGCACTTCCCATCGCTGTCTCTGTCTTTGTAAACCTCAGTAAACCCTGAGGACCCCCCCCGAGCTCAGCCAAGCCCTTTAACACCCTGGGGTGTTGCTTGAAGAGCTCCCCCTGGTGGCCCCACATGGCTATTGAAGCCCACTTTGCCGTGTTGTAGATGTAACTTTACCCTCGACAAGCCATCGTGACGTCTTCAGACAGGTGTGCACGTTTACTGCAAGTCAAACCTGAAACGGCTCAGTCCTAGAAGTGCTCGGACCCTCAGCACCCCAAACTGGCTTTAATTCTCCTTGAGATGTCCACCCGTGGCCCACTGAATGGCCTGGACATGGTGTGCCTGTGTATAGGAGGTCCCACAAGTCACACTGCACGGTGGGACCAAAACGAAACCGTGAAGTCCAAGGACCTCCCTGGAGACCCCAGACTGTGGTGAAGGCAGGGGGGGCCACGTCATTTGTGAAGCTTTGAGTGTCAAGGACACAATCACCTGACCAAGGCCGACCAGATCTTCGGCCCCGCTTTTGACTTCCCCGATGGCTCCGTGCCGCGGGTGCTCCTCGACTCCATGATGCCCATCTTCACTTTAAACGCCACCAAGCTGGCACCTGTTGGAGACATCTGTCAGCCTGTGTGCCCCTCCTCGGTCTTAGGCACTCATTGTGTTTTCACACCTGCTTCTGCAAGGGAGGATCCCGCTGAACTCGAATCTCAAAGCCTGCGGTGGGAGGGCTTGATTATTAAGGGTCAACTCTGGCCATCCAAGATGCCCCCTGGTGGTTTATAAGAGCGAGGGAACCGTTCAGAAAGGGCCTAATCTTGTACCACAAAGACGCTATATATGACGAAGACCACCGCCCTCCTGAATTGTGATGGCTTCCCACCCGCACTCAGACTGCATTAGAAAAGCAAACTTCATCAGGCCACCTGACTCTTATTATTGGGATTGTTTAGACAGGGGTGGGCATATCATGTGTCAAAACAGTGACATGTAACCAGTGGAGCAGGTGACACTTTCACACACACACACACACACCTCTCCCAATTCCTTATTCGGCGTGTCAACAGCCCCGGGCGGGCGCTTGTCCCCTGTCCCAACTCTGTAATTACCCGACGCTCTTCACTGACAGACTGCAGCAGCCTGAGCACAACAGCAGCTGGGGCCCCGCCCCCTGGAGGCCACGACCACACCCATGGGCGGAGCCAGTCTGAAGACAAACAACAGATGACAGAAAGCAGCAAAACAGCTGGGCTCACAAAAGAAGACCCTCAGAGCAGGATGGCAGCTACTAGTGCCTCGTGTTTGGGGTACACAGCAGCCACAAAAGGACATCCTGCCGTGGACAGGACAGAGCAGAACTTTGACTCGTCCTGGTAATCCGGCCCAGGTTGGCTGACTGGTGTCCCATAGTGGGTCCTTTCGGTGTGCCCAGGGTGCCCTCACTGGTTATCGCCAGTCAGTTTCTCTGGACGCAGGCAGTGAGGGTTACCACTGAATTGACTTCTTACACTTTAGTCACTTTTCTGTTCTTCATGTTTTAAACTAAGGTGTCATGTCACAATGTCATGTGACACTAAGGACCCCCTAAATGCATACAGCTTACATTAGGGAGGAGGCTGCCAACAAATAATACCTGTGATGGAGTGCTGGGTGCAGACAGGGGGCACAGTATGTTAGGTGGTCCCCTTGGATCCTCTGTGTCACTCCATCACAGTGAAGTTCAGTGCTGCCAGCCCAGGACCAATACACACCTTGGTGGGCTCTGCCCTGCTCAGCTGCTCAGTCTCTGCTGATTTAAAACATAATTCCAAATCAGTGACAAGACTTTGGGCCTTTGATAACGTGAGAGTTCAGGAGGAGAAGTCACTGACATCGGGGGCCACAAATGACAAACACCACAGCTGGTAGCCAACTGGCAGGCGTCGGGCCGACTCTGGGTTCAAAGTCCAGAGTGAAAGCAGTGGATGTCAACGGAGCTCCGGCTGTACACCGGTGGTCCTGCTGTGCTCTGCTGACGGGCTCACCTTCGCTTTGTTTTGCAACTTTCATTGTTTTGGTGTCCTTCACAACTTGACAGTAAGCAACTGTCACATCAGACCAGGCCAGCGGGTGCTGTGAGACCCCCATTCCGACTTTCATTTTTCACATCTTTACTCCAGAGGGCCGAACTCCAACCCTCAACGTTTCACCCAGTGCAACCAGACGGTGAACAAACAGAAATCATGAAATCGCACTTAGTGCCCAGACCAGGGCGGGCATGAGAGGGGAGAATGGGAAATGTGAAAAGAGAGCTGAGATACGAGCGGAGAAAAAAAGGACAAAGAACAAAGGAGGAAAAGGTGAGACCACCAGCACCGAAATCAAAGGGGGTAAAAGACAACATCAGGCTTAATTGGGGGTCAGGCCATCTCAGCATGGACCCCTGGGGGAATAAAGGCAGACATTTAAATCACGAGTGGGCATCTGTGAGTACAGCAAAGGAAGAAAGACGAGCCTCCACGTGTGACAAAAAGACAACAGGAGGGGACACAGTGAACATGGGGCTGCTGGGAAATAGTGGATATAGTGCCTTACATGTCTGTCTATTTTATCTATCTAATCCTGCCTACTATACCAAATTCCTTCTATCTATCTTTCTTTCTATCTAATCCTGCCTACTATACCAAATTCTATCTATCTATCTATGTTATCCAGCCCAAGAATAGAGAGAGAGAGATGTGAAAGTCACTATATAATGGACGGATGAATAAATGAAAGGCAGTACATAACAGGTAGCTTTCTTTCTATCTTTCTTTCTATCTGTCTGTCTGTCTGCTCTCCTCATCAATGACAAGCAGCTGCTTGTCCCCAGATGCCATATTGTTGTTTGTCCCCCACTGAGCACAGACCCTGCCTCCTGTCCCTTGACGTCCTTAATGAAGGTGACCTTTGACCTAAGTGTCCCCCCCCCCTTCTTCTTCGTGAGGCGTGACGGTGGTCCCCTGTCACACGACTCTCTTATTTGATTCACTTTATAAAATTAACAGCTTAAACGTGACCTGCCGACTGGTAGAAGACCCCAGTAAGACACTTTAGCCCAGGCTCACTGGTCAGGGCATCTGGTGGTCTATTTTTAACTGAAGGATGGCTCCCCTCCTGCCGTTTCAGCACATAAATTCCTGAACGGGAGCAGCACAGGGTCACTCGAGCCCCACCTTCAATCTGTTGCCAGTTTTCCTGAGCTGTAGGTCAAGTGATGCGGCTAATTTAGAAGTGCTGAGCAGATGGCACTGACCAGCCCGGGGGTCCAGTCCCTCCTGATCAGGTCGCTGAATTGTGACCTTTAAATTTGTTTCAGGCATTACATTGGCTGTTTTATATGAATCGAGAAGTCAAAAGGCTCAGAATTGTGTGAAACGATGACGCGGTGGTGACGTTGTGTCCAGAAATGGCCAATGAAATCCCAACACAGGACCAGTCAACAGTATCAGACATTAATGCAGGGGGTCCAAGGCAGCAAATCTGAACACCAAATGAAGCGGCCAATCAGCCTCAAGCTCCGCCTTTAAAACTCACCAGGCCAGAACCCAGGAGGCCCCGCCCCCTTTGGAGACAGGGGGTACATGGAACAAAGACAGCTAATAGAGACGGAAACACGGAATTGAAGAATTTGTAATCAACATCCGTCTGTGTGTTTATAGCCGTCGTGTCCCGTCACCATTTGCTGGGTCGGTTGGTGTCTGTGAATTGTGTGCCCTGTGATGGGCTGCCAACCCTGCTTATGTCTTACACTGTTGGGATCAGCTCGGGGTCCCTAAGGGACTTCACAACAGAAGCAGACCCCTGAGCCGAGCCCTAGCCAGGCCCACAATACAGAGGGTCAAGGGGTCGCTCCATTGCTCTGCCGTAGAGATCGATGAAGAGGCCTGAGACACCTGGCCATCAATTAGTGTGCCAGCTGAGGGGCTTCACCACACGATTCATTCCATGAGAGGCTGAACTCATCCCGAGAGCTGATAAAAGAAGACCAAACTCTCGAGGGTCTGACCTGACTTCCTATCATCTGCCTGGCTCATCAATCTCAATGCCGGGCTAAGCCTCCAAAATTTAGCCTGAGGCTTCAAAATGAGGCCTAGTAAACAAAACCTCGAGCAGCAGGCTGTTGAAGTCTTCAGCACCTCAAAACACAGAGGGGTTGGGAGAAGAGAAACCCCTGGCCCACAATAACACAAGCAACGTCCCAACGCATTTATAAGATTTATAAAAAAGCAAGAAAAGAATAAAAAAAAAAAAAAAAAAAGAGAACAATCGGGGCTTGTGGGGGGGGGCACAGCCACTTGTTTCTGTCTTCAGCGACGCTGATCTCCACACCCACCACAGACCCTCACACACAAAGATACAATTAATAAATAACAACGTCACTTGGGAAATTAACTCAAAAAGGCCATCAGCCCCAGCTGTTAATGTGCCACCATCTTAAATGGGGTCAGGTGACATAGTGGGGTTGTGACCTGCTGGGTGCCACAAAACTCAAAGTGAGGATAAGCCTCCAAAAGTAGGCCTCAGGTGGACTAAGCGGTAAACTCGAGGGCAGGCATGTGGCCTACGCGGGTCCACTTCCTAAGTCCTGGGGGGCTACAGCCTAACTGAGCAGCACAGGGCGGGAGGATGGACAGGGCGCCAGTCCACTGTAGGGACGATAATAAAAAATGGGCATCTGCGTGTCCATCTGATTGCCAGGGATAAAACAAGCAAAACGTGGATAAGGGGGGTCAAAAATGAGAGCAAAAACAGCAAATGAGGGCCCACAAATAAGAACGTTGGTCTCACCAGCCTATCCTGCCATCCGACGTTACACACTGGCAACAGCGGCACCTGCTCAAGCCACATGAACGAGCCGTAAAGGGAAAATAACAAAAAACTGATGCAAACCCCAATATGATTAGGCTGGCACACACAACCGGGCACAAGGAGAGCTTCAGGGTCCACCTCAGCCTGCTCTCCATGTGCCCTACGATGGCTTCAAGGGGAGGGTACAAGGACACGGAACTGGTTAAGCAGGTTAGATAACAGATAGCTGCTCTTGGTGCCACGTTTCCCCTGGCACAGTCACTCACAGTGCCCAGCTTCTTCACCCTTCACCAGATTGAGCTTCCCAAGTCACACTGACCAGAGTCACAAGCCCAAGGTCTTAGCACATCGCCTGCCATCCACTTATCTTCCAAAACAAAACTGATGCCAACCACCCAGTGTTTAAAAAATGGCTGCCACAATGGCCTGGTCACAGTGACACAGTGGACCTCAGCACGCCCCCCCAATAGGTGGCATTCCCAGGTCAGACTGTTCTGAAATGGCACAGGAGAAACTCATTTGGGACAAATATGGAGGCCTGGGCAGCTCGGGGGGCATACGACTCAGCCCCTGCCACTCAAGCCCAACTAACCATGCCAGCTGTTATACTCAAAAAAACATCAAATTGGGTTGGCAGTCAGCCTTTCCTAAATGGTGTTTTTACACATTCATTTGAAGTGGCACCTGCCTGGCGGGCACACGTTCAACTTGACACTGGCACACCAGAGAGCCTTACTGACCTGTCAATGTGCCAGCTATAAAAAGCTGGGCTCACTTCACCCCAAGAGTTGGCACCCCCTCCATAGGAGCTGCCATAGTGACACTGCAGAAAGCCACCTTTAAACTTTTTTTGAAATCCGAGATGCCCAGCAGTGCCAGCAATTCCACAAAGATGGCCTCCTCTTGCCACATTTAGAAAACACCAGAATCCCAGGGGCTCTGCCAGCTGACCTACTAACTCTTCAGGGCAGGAGTGGCAGGTTGCCATCTTTCGAACCTGCATCTCAGCCCACATTGTGCACACGTAGCTCAGTGAAGCCCCCTGACAAACTCAAGAGCCCACCTTTGCAGCCCCAGCCCAACCGCAGAAAGCTTCCAGAACTCTCCGTGGCTCTGGTTTCAGAGCTGCTCAAAGCCCACCATGTCTTAAAATACTGCCCACCTGTTCTCTCTTGAAGTCAGCAAACAGCCCTGCTTGGAATGGAATGTGGCAAAGTGGGCAGCTCAAAAAAAACAAAGTGACCAAGGGGCTTTTAAATGTTAGGTGGGACGACCACCAGCAAGCCCACTTAGGAAATGGAAAAGGGCCGAGGCCTCGGGCAGCCTGCGGAGCCCACAGTTACCACCACCACCTCTCAGATGTTAGGGCTTTGTAGAGGTCTCTGTGCCACGCTCACCTGGTTAAAAGAGAGTGGTCCGCAAGTGAGAGGGGGCACCAAAGCTCTTAAAAGATTTGTGAAGGGACACACAGGAGCATAAAAAGGTGCCAAGGTGGGCTTTGAACAACCAGACATACAAACAGAACCTCAGACTTGGGGAAGAGCTCCTTGTGCAGCATCTGTGCCCCCCTGTCCTACCTGTCAGCCCCCCCCAAACTGGTCTTTTTAAGCTCAGGCCTCCCCCTTTGAGGGTCTTCTCATTGAGAGGCAGAAATTGGAAGAAAACCTTCAGTTAGGTAACAGGAAGTCAAGACACTGCAATGGCAGACAATAATGGGGACTAAAACAGCCCCTTTAAGTCATACCAATGGGGGTGCTGCCCATTAAGAGTGGGGGGGATCAAACCGGACCACAGGGGAAACTTAAAACACATCCAGTCACAAAACCAACGAACACCAAAGGTGATAGGCAGCTGGTGAGCATCTCAAAGGGTCCCTGGACTTTGTTCCGACTCTGTGCCCGTGGGGCACCGAGGGTCTCGCCACGGCCTTGTACAAGTCCACTGTGTGGGGCTCAACTACACAATGGCAGAACAGCGAGGTCATGAGACCCCAAGGAGGAGGTCAGCTTGTTCGGTCAGTGCTGTCATGGGGTGTTGCATGTTGAGTGGCGCCCACCGGACATCACCTCAGGCGATCGTTTAAAGCAACCTGCTCAACAAAGGATTTCTTTCTGGTTCACTTGGACTGGCAGTGGGGTGAGGACCACCAAACAGGTTCACTTGAGACCCACCGCGCCCTGCCATTTCTCCAAATAGTCCAACGGCAAATCCCCGTCACTGCACTCAAGTGGGTAGATGAAGACGTCCTAACCCAAGAGATCTTCAGACGAGGACGACGGGTATGGGGGTAACAGCAGAAGTCACTGCCGGGGTGACGAGGAGTTTAAAAATCAAGGGGCTTGGAGGTCACCCACCCTACACTGGCTTGGCAGCAGCACTTTCACCAGCTCCCTCCACACACACCCCTGTTAAAACAGCACCAGTCTTTATGCCAACAAGCTTTGTGCCACACTGCCCCCATTTGACAAAAGGGTCACAACAGGTCAGCCAGCCTCAGACAAAAATGGCAGCAAGGAACTCCATTGGGGGAACAACAAATAAAAGACTAGAAACGTGCAGAACTTGGGCGGTCCGTCCGCCTGTTAGCTGCTGGCCACTATTCATGACCGAGGTGGGCATAGCACCAGGGTGGGTGTCTGACCACCACTCACTTTTCTGTTAGGTAGGCACCTCTTCTCCAAGGCAGCTTACAACATCTGAGAAATGCTTGGTTCCACTCGTGTGCCCACCATCACACAGGCAGGTGAAGCGACCTGCACGATTTGAACGCACAGCCTCAACTACGATGCCACATCACCCGCCACACAGTCCAAAGCCGCTGGCACCTTCTGACCGCACATAAGCAGAAGCCTTTAGAGCCCAACAATGGGGGACGTCCACCCCCAAGAGGAGCAAAAAGCAGAGAAAACCAAAGGGCAGCTTACAGTTGGGACCCAACACCACTGGCATGGACAGGGCACAAAAGCGGGCCCAACAGCAACCAAAGCCAGCAGGCACATCAGGGTCTTAACGTACACAAACCCACCCAAGGGCCCACTGTGGTGGCGACTTACTGACTGAACTCTCGTTTGTCTCCTTTGGCTGGTAGCCATGATGCACTTTGAGCTTCACTCCCCTTGTATGAAAGTGTGCAGTAAACACCAATGCCGTCACTAAATCCACTATCGGGGGTGGGCAACCAGTGCCAGCGGGCAGGGGTGGGGTAAAAGGCAGGAAAACTCAAACCTAGGAGATCACTTGGCCAACGAGACGCCAACTTCACAATATGAACTGACAGCTGTGGGCATGCGTTGCCCCTGACACCCCACCTCCCCATAAGCCCAATGAACCAACCAAACGCTGCGGACACTGACCCCCCCGCCCCCAAATCCCAATCAACTGACAAATGGCAGCATCACAAAGCGAGCCGCGGCACGAGCAGCCTGCCTGCCCGCCCACCCACCGGCCGCCCCAAAGTGGGCACCGAGGAGAACAGAAGCCACAAGTTACACCACAGATATTTTGAAGCCTTTTAATACAAACTTTATAAACTATTATTATTATTTCAGTCCCTCCTGACATTTAAGACACTGACTCAAAATACTTTGTTATACCGTTTTTATCAAGTATTGCACAATGTAGGTACAAAATTAATATACGATTACATTTGTCCATAATATATAGCAAAAATCTTTTACTCTTAACAGAAAATACAACTCTCTTGTTTCCAAAAAAGCAAATATTCCTACATTTTAAATTCCACCACTAAGGAATATTCTGTACATAATCTTTAGAATCGGATGTCTTAGATGGATTTTTTTTTTTTTTTTTCATTTTGTACAATTTCCGTAAAAAACAAAAATATAACGTAAAGCTGCTGCAGCCATCACAGATCACTGAAGTAGTAAAAAGATATAAATGCAATACCATGTCGTAGAAACAATATATACTCTGATATTTTACAAACTTTGTACTAAATTAAATTATACAATTAGAAAAAAGACCAAGAACCCCACTTTATTAGTGCCAATTCTTTAAAATCAGCCACGTCCTGCTGCTAAACCTTAAATACTGTAGGAGGCCGGACGACGCCTGCTTTGTTTTTTCCTCATTAAGATGTAGAAGTCAGTATAAAAAAAATAAACAAAAAAACAAAACCAAAAAACAAAGTTGTGCTTGGTTGGCAAAAACAAAAAAAACAAAACAAGTTGCATTTTGGGTAACCAAGCTTGGACACGTCTGTACTACAAGCTTTTGTTTTTAAAAAAAAAAAAAAAAATATTCTTAAAAGGGGCAGGGGGGCTTTTCTCAAGGGGGCACACCAGAAAACACCCTTGGGCTCATGCGCTTTCTCTTCTTGCACAAAATGGACTTGCGTGTTGCGTTTCTCTTTCCCCCCCACCTCTTCCTAGTTCGCCATGACCGGCTGGAATTGCTGGTTCGAATACTGCATGTTGCTCAAGCCGAAGTTCAAGCCGTCCATGAAAGACTTCTCGTTCAGACTCCCGTAGGCCGCAAACACGTCAAAGGCATTGCTGTACTGGAGGGGGCTGAGGTTAAGGGGGTTGTCTCCTGGGAACAAAGCACTGGTGCTGCCCTGCCCTTGGATGTTGGGGAAAACGAATTCCTTGGCATTGGGGGAGAGGGCAGAAGTCTTCTGTTGCTGGCTGGCCAGGCCGAGCCCATAGAGCGAGTGCATCGACGTAGAAATGGCTTTCTGCTTCAAGAGGTTATTCACATTCAAGCCGAGGTTGGTGGGGGACGTGCGCGCCACCTTGCTGCTGCTGCGGCCGCTGTTCTTCATTTTGGTCGAGCCAAACTTGGTGGCGGCAAAAGTGGCAGTGGTGAAGGTTAAAGGCTGAGCCGAACGGGGCATGAAGGTGGGACTCACGGCGGCCGAGCGACCGAAGGGGGGAGAGGGCGAGCTGGAGACCGAGGAGGTCCCGACGGGGTCGGCGATCGGCATGAACACCTGCGCGTCGGGGTTAAAGCTGTTCTTGATTTCCCGGTCCAGCTCGGACGCGTTCTCGTTGTTATTGTCGTCCACGTAAAGCACCTTGACGGGTCCCTTTTCGCCAATTTGGTAAGACACCTCAAAGGGGTCGATCCACACGCTAAGATCCTGAGGCAGGTTGTTACGCACGTCATCGATGTCCAATCCGCTTTCTTTGGCTGCTTGCTCCACAACTGGGTCCACTTTCTCCCCGACGTGAATACAGCGAAAGCCCGACCCTTTGTATGGCTTGTCGGGGTACCAGTGTCCCTCGTATTTCTTCTTCAGCTGTCGCTCGAGCTCCTCGCCGAAAATGTTCACCCGCCGCCGGGGGAGTTTGTTATACAAGTACGATATGATAAAGTTGAGTGCTACTTGGATTTCAAGCTGCATAGTTGCTTCACCACAAGGCTGCAAAAATTTTTTTTTTTTGTCTTCAAGTGTTGCCAAACCTCCCAACAGGCAGTGTGATCAGTTGACCAAAGCCAGAGTGTCACAAATTCATCCAAACCAAAAAACAAAAAAAAAAAAAAAACAAAAGTGCTGGTTTTAAGGTGGCGTCCGTCTCTGGGCGAGTGATCCTGTTCCTTGAAGGGAGAAGAACAAACAACAAGGACACGGATTAACAAGCAGCTCTGGAGCACCGCGGCCTACAAGACCTCATCCTGCCAGGCTAAACAGCAGGCCTACTGCCCACCACCCGCCTATCACCCCACAAGCAAGAAAACGTCCCACCACTTCAGACTGAAGGGGGAAAAAAAAAAAAAAACCAAAATTAAATAACCCCAAAATGAGAAATCAAACCAGGGTCCTAAAATAGCCCACCCCCAAAACATGAACTTCCATGCAAGGAAACCAAATTAGATGGCCAAACCTCCACGGGCACACAGCGAGCGGTGACATTAACCCTGCCCTCGCCCCACGTCTTCAAGGCCTCCTTTGGCGAGGTGACGCTGATTCAGCATTCAAGGTCCACATTTTTATTTTTTTTTGGTTAAAGCAGCAATGTTAAAAGGGGTCCGTGTCCCCATGTGTAATGGCGTTTACCCTTCAGCTTGTTACAGGGGCAGGCGTTTAATGTGGCTTTAGTGTCACAACACTCCCCAGGACCACCAAATAGAAACACAGGACAAGGGCAACACTAAACTAGCCATATAAAACACACACACACACACGATCAAGGAGTAGATGGTGACCGCCGCGTCCACACGCCAGCAGAGATGCACAGCCGTCCGCCCAGGATCTTTCACTCGGCCAGTGAGGCCATTTCCAGAGACGGCACACAAAAGGTTAAAGAAATGGAGTCAGTGGTGCCAAATAAAGCAGCGAATGTGCCGTTTACACTCCAGCGCTTCGGCCACTCCGTCCGCTGAAAGACGGCAACCTGGAGGCTCAACGGGATCGGGACGATTGGACCAAAAAAGTCTAAAGGTTACTGCTAACATGGTGGAGGGGTAAAGGCGGCCAAAACACCCTAAACATGGCACGTTAGGCTGCATTGTCATCAACTGGAGAAACACTGAATGCCCCCCCCATACATCCACTTGTGCAACTGCTTTGAGATGTGCCATTTAAATATTTAAAACTGAACTGTCACTGGCAAACAGATGCCAAATGCAACGAGCTCCTGGGAGTGCCACATCCTAATGCGCTGCTGCCACCCTACACCTTGATTTACAACCAACAGAACTGTGCAAGGGCATTCAGGGGTGAAAACTGAAAGACAAGGCCCCCCCCAGATGGATCCAGTCAGTAAACACATTTCAGTCTTCACTGGCCATTTTATGCGGCGACTGCCCCCCCCTTTCGAAATACTAGTAATAAACGAGCAGAATTACTGAACAGGCGACATTTTGAGCTTCAAGAACATGAAAGGCGCTGACAGTGTCGGAGGCATTCAGACGGGCGCCGGAGCAAAGCTCTGAGATCCAAACCTGCCCATTAGGCTATAAAGAGGATCCTTCTAGAACGCTGGGCCCGTGGGGGGCACAAACGCACCTGCAAAAAGCGCTGGGCACCTGATCCCAGGGCGTCAAAAAGAATCAAATCTCATTGGCATTCGGGCCCCAGCAAACGAAAAAATAATCTTTCGTTAATCTTTAAGCCAATGCAGTAAAGTGACCTTTAAACGCTGCTGGATCAGCAGTGGGTGGGGACACCCAGAAAAAAAAAAAGCGACAAGGGCAGAAACGCACACAGACACACGTAAGCCAGCCGAACAGCAGCGCCTTCACCTGCGAGCGTCCAAAACGAGCAGGCCTCGGCTCAAAGGTTCAAACCCTACGGAGTCGCCCCCGTTCCAAACCGAGGGGCCACGCGACGTGTTCGTTTGTATTATAATAAAAAAAGGGGCGAGTTCGAGAAGTTTACCCCCGTTACAAAATGAGACGCACTAAACCGAAACACAGATCGGACCGCACCCCAGCGCCCAAATTGGGGCTCGACGCAACGCAGTACGCACGCCACAGCATCTGCTCCCATTGGGGGTGTATGTAAAGCTGGCAAACAAAAACGAAGCGGAGGCCATTAAAAATAAAATAAAATAAGGGTGGAACCACCCCCAAAAAAAAACACAAAAAAGCGACCGACTCCGGACGGTGCGGTACACCGATGACAAGCAAAATAAAAGGTCGAAGGAGTCATCGTCTGCCCTTCTCCTCCACTTGCCCCCCAATCTTCCGACGGTTCTCGAACGAAAACTCGGGCGTCAATTAGGCGCCCCCACCTCTCGGCGCTGTGGATAAAAATAAACGTGAAGGGGGGTAGCGGGCATCCCTGCGCCCACAATGCATGTTACGGCGGCCAGAAAAGAAAAAGACAAAAAAAAGGAGCCAACGCGGAAAGCCTCGGGAGACGAAGGGCTACTAAACAGGGGGCTCTCGTGCGGTGGGCATTGCGCGTCTACAGGCCCTCACACGCTTCAGATTCCACCTGGCTAGTAAAACGTCCCGGAGAAGGAGAAGAACCACCTCGCGGAAGTTAAGAACCAAAAGCCTCGAGCGCTGAAGCAGATACTTACTTGCTTTTTCGGGGGGTTAAAGGAAATTCACAGCAGTTGTTTCGAAGTAGTGCAAATAGAAAAAAAGTGAATATAAATACTTCGTTATATAATTTATAAATTAAAAAATATATATATTCCAGTCCGTGTGAATGTTGATAGCTTAGTTTGCTTATGTCAGCCTTGCTTAACTTCTCGTTTATTTATATTTTTCTGTTGTTGTTTTCTTTAATGTTATTATTTTTTTTCTTTCCCGTTTCCTCTGCAGGGCTTCTTGACTCCCCCACCGCCCGGGAGTTTTCTTTTACAACTCTGTCCCATCAGTTGTCAGCTGCCGCGCATTTATAGCGCTCCTCCGCCACGGACACGAGGAAGGCGGTGATGCGGTCTTCTAGAGGTCAGAACGCGCCAGGCAACGCCTCCCTGTGCTTGGCATTCGTCGGCTGCCTGGCCATTTGCGTCACACGCTGGGGGGAAACCTCCTTTTCTCATTGGTGGTAGCCCGCTGTCAATCGAGCGCTTAAAAAACTGGATAACCCCTCGCGTCACAGGCCCGCCCTTTCACTCCCCTCGGGCAAAGTCATTGGCTACCCGGCAGTGCGAGAGACAGGCGAGGCCAGCAATGCACAGGGTGATTGGTTGTGCGTTGCGTCCGTCGCGCGGGTATCGAACGACTAAATTAGGGAAGTTTTCTACAGGGTTGTAAAAATAACACGTATGCAAAACGGGTTTTTTATGTGCAACGTTTGGACTTTTATTTTTATTCGTCAAAGAAGACTGGGCTAATCGCTTATACGGCCATTGTGTAAATACGAGCCTAGCAAATTTACGATTTCTCCACGAGCCCACTTCGTCCTTTTTATTCACCTGAAAAAAAAGTATTAAAAGACAGCGAGGACTCTTCGGGGCGGGGGTTCATCAGTGGGGCCGTGGCGGTCTGGGTACCATCTTAAAATAAATTATATAATTACCAGTCCCTCAAGCTCATGCCACAATAGTGACTAAAATGGAATCCCTCTGCGGAGGGATAGCCCCGGAGTAACTCGTAGTGAAGGTGTTCTTCGTCACGGTGGAAAAGGGGCCGAGGTGGGCAGGCCACCGATTGGAGCACAACCGGGTAGTAATCTACGGTGACTGGCTGCCTCGTATCTAAGCTGCTGACGGCAAAATGTACGTCAAGAGAGAGCATTGAATGGACCGCTCGAGCACGCCCCTCGCTGCGCTTTAAAGGGGCCGCTTTGTTATTAAAAGCCGTCGTGATGGCGCATGCAACAGAGCACTGGGCTAGCGAGCGTAGGGAAATGCGATATATAATTCACCAGATCCCCCCAAATAATGTGGTTGACTACGCTAGATGGTGTCCGTGGCCATTCTGCAGACGGACATATGCGGGGCTCCGCGTGGACGGGCCAACTCTGACGTACCGGCGACCCGTCCTGGGCGGGTTCGAAACGTAGAGACACAAAACAGGAGAATGCATGCAGGCCTGCTTCCAGGGGGTAATTTAGTCGGGGTAAGCACCCTCCCCATCTCCAACCCATGCTGTCGGGTTTAATGCTACGTCCTGGATTTTTGAGGACTTTATTATATCATGCCCCCCCACGCCATTTCCATATGTTTTAGGCGCCCCCTTGATATTTTTGGACCGGAGCCGAACGCACAAATAAACGATTGACTGAGCGGGGGCGTGTAGTTCAAGGTACGCATGGATTTGCGCGATCACGAGCAAGAGAAATAACAATAAAATCTGCCATTTGTATTTCTCTCTCTTGAAAACTTAATTGAACAAAAAATAGCAATGAACACGAAAACAGAAGTGAAGAATTAATACGAGCAGTTCACATGCACGACATAAGGCGTGGTTTAATGGAGTCGTCAGCTCAGAACAGAAGCCACCAAGAGCAAAATATCAGAAATCAATCCGAATCTGTTTTATACAAGCTCGCCTAAATACGCATAAAAAATAGATGCTGCCTAAAAAAGATTACAAAATGGAATTGGAATGTCCACTGTGTACGGATGTCAGTGTGTGTGAGAGAAAATGCACGTGGACAAGCGACAATTTGGGAACGTGTGGATGGACATTAGTCAGCGCGTGCGTGCGTGCGCGCGCGTGCATGTGCCAGCGGCGGTGCCGTTCCCTGCGCTTCTGTGGACAGCCCACCCTATTACTTAGGCACAATATTTGAGGGGGCATAGTTCATTGGTCAAAAATAAAGTTCTATCTATCTATCATCAGTCAAAACTCATGTTCATGACGTTTCGTATTTTCACAAGCCATATATATATATAAGTATAGGTCTTATTTAGAGGTCTTATTTTAGGAGTGTGTTATAGACCACCCAATTCAGATAGTAATTTCAACACACATCTTTTTAGTAATATCAGAAAGGCAAGTCTACAGGGAGATATTCTAGTTGTGGGGGGCTTTAATGATCCAAATATTAACTGGGATAACCTCACAGATGGAGGAGTTCTTAGAAGTAATCAGCGACTGTTTTTTGACACAGCATGTTAAAGAGCCAACACGGGGTGAAGCCTGTCTGGATTTAGTGTTCTGTAATAATCAGGATAGAATTGAGGGTCTCGAGGTGATTGGACCACTAGGGTCACGTGACCAGAATGTCATACAATTCTCAGTATTTGTAAGAGTGCAGATGTAAAGACTACAATTGTGAAGTTGAACTTTGGTGGGCTAATTTGGAGCAGATGCGACAAAGTCTAAGTAGGATAGACTGGGATAAGACAGTCGAGGAGCAGTGGAGCAGGTTTAGAAATGGAATGCAGGACAGACACAGACCGAAATTTGGAATTCATAGGAAACTCAAAAAAACTCCACGGTGGATTAATAAAGATTTAAAAAAGGAAAAAACTGCTGAATAAGGCATATAAGACTAATGACTGCAAAGAGAACCGTAGCGTATGAGAACATGAGGGCAACCATTAAGAAGGATATCAGGGAGGCTAAAGGACAGTTGGAGAGGAACAGCAGATAAGGAGAGAGACGACCACAAGAGATTCTTAATAGTAAGAGAAGAGTCAAGGAGGAGGTGAAGGGCATCAGGAAGAGTAAAGGGGGATTAAAAGATACGGACAGTGAGATAGCGGACCCCCTAAAGTCACATTTTAATGAGGTCTTCACAAGTGGATAACCTCAGAGCAGTAACAGGGACTACTAAGGAGGGACTGAGGGATTTGGAAATTAGAGGGAGACGTGCTGCTCAGATTAAATACAATGAAATGAGACAAATCAGCAGGACCAGATCATATTGACCACAGAGCTCTTAAGGAGGCCAGCGAGTTCAGATAGAAACCCTTCACACATATTTCTAGGAAGTCACTGAGCACTCGAGAGATTCTGACGGACTGGAAAATGACAAATATCATCCCATAATATAAAAAGGGAGCATGGCAGATCAAAGCAACTGCAGGCCAGGAAGCTCAAAGTGAAACATCACAGGAAAATTCATGGAAGGAATTATTAAGGATAAGATTGAGCAACACCTGGAAGGACAGGAGATATTAGGAACAGTCAGCATGGGGTCAGAAGAGGGAGGTCGTGTTTTACTAACGGGCTGGAATTCCATGAGGAGCAACAAAAGGAGACGACCAGAGTGGAGCAGATGAGATGATTGAGGTGGACTTTCAGAAAGCATTTGATGAGGTGCCACATGAGAAGGTGGGCATCAAGTTAAAAGAAGTGGCAGTTCAGGGTGATGTGTTTAGATGGCTGCAGAATTGGCTCAGACACAGGAAGCAGAGGGTGAAGGTGCGAGGAACTTCATCAGAACTGGCCGATGTTAAGAGTGGTGACCAGCAGGGGCAGTGAGGGCGCTGCTATTTTTAAATATCTATAAATGATTTAGGTAGGAATATAAGGAACAAGCTGGTGAAGTTGGCAGATGATACCAAGATAGGTGGATTGGCAGATAATCTGGAATCTGTTAAATCATCACAGAAGGACTTGGATAGCAGACAGGTTTGGGCAGATTTGTGGACGATGAAATTTAATGTCAGTAAATGTAAAGAATGACACATAGAAATTAAAAACGTGAGGTTTGAATACATGACGGGTGGTCAGAAAATCGAGAGTCCACCTTATGAGACGGATTTAGGAGTCATAGTGGACTTCCAGTCAGTGTTCAGAGGCCATTAAGAAGGCTAACAGAGTGTCAGGTTATATAGCGCCTTGACGTGTGGAGTACGAGTCACAGGAGGTTCTGCTCAGCTTTATAACTCACTGGTGAGGCCTCATCTGGAGTCCTGGGTGCAGTTTGGGTCTCCATAAAGACATAGCAGCACAAGAGGTGGTCCAGAGAAGAGCGACCAGGCTGATTGAGGGCTACAGAGGATGAGTTATGAAGGAAAGATGAAAAGAGCTGAGCCTTTACAGTTTAAACAAAAGAAGATGAAGAGGTGACCTGACTGGAGTGTTTAAAATAATGAAGGGAATGAGTGCAGTGGATCGAGACGGTGACTTTAAAATGAGGTCATCAAGAACACGGGGACACAGCCTGAAACGAGTGAAGGGTGAATTTCTCACAAACATCAGGAGGTTTCTCTTCACACAAAGAACGACAGACACTTGGAATAAGCGAGCAGGTGGTGTGGTGGACAGGAGGACGTTAGGGACGTTCAGAACTCGACTTGATGTTAATAAGTGGGCAGGCCTGGCGAGCTTTGGTGGGCTGAGTGGCTTGTTCTCGTCCAGAGTGTTCTAATGTTTAAATAAATGATCAAAGACCCCATCGAGGTTTTGGGGTCCCAGCCCGGGAATCCCCATTAACCTGCCAAGACAAAGGCTGAAAAATGGCCCTCAGACATTAAGCAGCCAATGAAAGCGGGTTAGCAGCTCACTACGTCCCCTCGTGTGGTGGTCCACGCAAATCTCTTTATTTGTACTAAGCATGAAGGGGCGGAGCCAAAGGTGGAATGGAAGTGATGTCATCGGCGCCGCCTTCTAAAAGTCGGTGGTTCCTTCGTCCGGGTGATCTGATGATGGAATTATAAAGATCCATTTTAAAGGAAAACTAAAGAAGGGATTCCATTAGGGTCTCAGCTTTGTGTAAGTTGCTGTTCAGCGGTATTAAGTGTTCGTATTATGGAAAGAACTATAAACGGCAAATCTGAAAGAAAGAAAGAATTGGTCTATAAGAATGCCTAATAAAAAGGCACTATTTAATATCACAATAAAAGAAAAATAAACTACATTGCAAGAAAGAATGAATCTCTCGGATTGTCTAAAATGAAATGCATTACACCATGTCATATAAAAGAACTCTATTTACCAAAAATAAAGAAAGAAAGCATCAAAAACACACTTGTAATAGCATTTAATACGAAGACATTTTATTAAACGCCAACTTAAGGACAGACAGACAGACAGTGAGACCCCGTGGCCCGTTCACATCCGCTTTCCAGCCACTGTGGCTCAGTGAAGGCCCTCACCACTTGACCCATAAGGATGCCAGTTCAGTGCCAGTCTCTGAGCTGCCTGCTGTCCATGTTATCGGCATTAGAGCCCCCACCCCTCCCATATTATATCTCTGTGTGTGTAAACTGTAGGAAGGGCGCTATATACGCACATAAAGTAGGACTGCACCACGTCGACTAAGGTGGGCTTTGCTGTGCGGTTCATTCCTTAACCGTTCCAGAAGACAGCCGTCACCATGAAAGGCTTTATTTAAAATGAGTGCAGAGTGTTGGGAGCACCCTGGTGGTCTCTGCTTGTGCCCACCTGTCCATCCTCTGGATCCACTTGGCTTGTATTTGCACTGAGGTCACATCTGCGGGCTGCTGGATGAGAGTCCAGGGACAGCACGTCAGCAGAATGGGCCCCAGACCCCAGGGGGTGGCAGGCAGTGTGGCATAGACATGAAGGCTTTGAGGTTGGGAGTTCAGATCCCACTGCTGACACCATGTGACCCTGAGCAAGTCACTTCACCTGCCTGTGCTCCAGCTAAAAAAAAAAGAAAAGAAATGCCACCGATTGCATCTGAAATGTTGTCAGCGTCCTCGGTGTCGAGACCAAATGCCTGCCCCATCCATCTTATTTTCCTTCCACTATTAGACGTTCCTGTCCATCCATTATTAGTCTGATTAACTATTTAGAGGGGCGCATTATCCAAAGTCCGTGGGTGACATTTGTTTCCATGTTTGTTCTTCACAGCTGGAGTTCGGGCAGCTCAGCCATCTCACTTACGGTCACATAGAAAATTAGAGGCAGGGGGGCGCAAGGACAGCCCGGTGGCTTAAGGCGCTATATGGCGATTCCCCATTTAACTTTAATCTTAAATCCTCCTAAATCCAATGTCCTAACAGCTCCTCTCCGACAGGACACACAGCCGAGTGCCCCAGCGATGCTTTTATGTGACTTCACATGAGGCAGCCTGCCGTTGCCATTAAAGGCCCCATTCATGCGGTGCACAATGGCGCCAGTGTTAGCGGCCAGCGCTCGGCTCTAATCTCTTCTGCTGCATTCTCAGATGCGTAAGGTGCGGTGGGATTGGTGAGGCCAGGAGTTTTCGGAGAGACATTCTCCGGACCGTTCCCACAGCTCGAGTAAAGCGATACGATTGTGGAGGCCCGGATTCTTGTTCTGGTGGCCATCCAGCCTCAGGACGAGGTGCCACTCAACTGTACAATAAAGGGGCAGTGGAAACAAGAAGGTGAACTTTAAAATCGTTTAAGAGCCAAAGCAGCCTGGAGTGTCCGGGTCCATGCTATCTGATCAGGAGGCAACGAAATCGTAAACTTGTTAAGCCAAGATTCCACACAAATGTGTTAAAGCTTTTCTTTACACAGACCACCACAGAAACACGGAGGGGGTGACCAAGCAGTGTGATGGATGGTGGGGACCTTCAAGAGGTCATTTTGGAAGGTTAGGTGGAGAGGATTGCACGGCCTGTTCTTGTCCAATCAGATAAAAGGTGGACATCAGTAGTGCTGGGCAATGGCTGCCTTGCGCTCAGGGCTCAGATGCCCATCCAGTTAACCACGTCTAGATCCCCCAGGTTCCCCTGACCACCCAACCTAAGTATAGACACCAAGGAGACTCTGGAGATGCACAAGAGGCTCCCATTCTTTCCATTGCCAACCCAGGCGCCCATCAAGCCCACTTAACACTTGACTGCTAAATGACGAATTAGCAACTGAACAAAAATATAACAGTCACAAACAGGAGGGTCCGGCATACTGGGAGCGCCAACCAATGGGAAAATGTGTCATCATATCTTTGCTCCGGTGCTGCCTCAACCTCTTAAGGCCTGAGAACTTTAAATAAGGCCTGAGAACTTTAAAGGGGCACGTTGGTTGATTTTTGGGTAGTCATTTTTCTTGCCCAAGATTCACGTCCCTGCGTGACTCGGCTCCACTCTCTCTCTACGCAGCTTGTCAAGATGGCTCCTCCCCTTCTGCCAGCATCCCTCTCTCTCTCTCTCTTTCCCCATGGCTCCGCCCCTTCCGACAGCATCTCTTTCCAGGCTCCGCCCATTTTGACAGCATCTCTTTTCCAGGCTACGCCCCTTCTGACAGTATTTCCCCCTCCATTCTTGCTCTCTCACCCCCTCAGGCCACGCCTCTTCTGACAGTGGCTCTCTCCCAAGCTCCACCTTTTCAGACTGCACCTCTCTCTCTCTCTCTCTATCTCTCTCTCCTGGGTTCCACCTTCTCTCACATCATTACTCTCCTTAACTCCGCCCCTTCCAATAATCTCTCTCTCTCACTCTCTCTCTTTCTTGCTCTCTCACCTCTTCAGGGGTCCAGCAGAATTTTCATTCAAAAAAAGCCACCGGACGGGCTGATGGTGAAGGATATTTATGCCTTTTTCCTTTCTCCTCTTTATTGCCAGTGGTGTGTGTGTCTAATGGGGGTCTCAGCACCTTGTTTGTGAGCCATGGTTGAGATGTTGCCAGTTGAGCTCCTACCTGTGCCTCATTGCTACCTGCCTACCTGGGCTTCAAATGCAGAACAAATAAATAAATACATAAATATCTGGAAACAATTTAAGAGTAAAACCGTTACCCAGAAAGGGAGTCAGCTGGACATGTTGTAATATAAAAGAAGATGGAATGGACGGGAGACACGACGGGCCTCCAAAATGTACTTCATCTACATAAATCATTTGTTGCCTAGCAACAAACAAGTACAAGCTTCTGCCGCTGAAATAATAAAACATGTGACGATAGCAGCAGGCATGATGCCGGCACAGGCAGACATTAAATGAATACCTTCTTCTTCTTCTTCTTCTTCTTCTTCTTCTTCTTCGTCAGTAAAAGACATCAGCATTGACTCAAATAAAGCCACTGAGTGTTGCGAATGAACGCTTATTGCTTTGACAATTAAAGAATGTTGAATCAGTGCTTACTGGGGGGGGGCGGAGTTGACCCTACTGATGCCCCGCCCCCTGTTTGTGCACCTGCTATAAACTTTAGAGCAGAACTCGGAGACCCCATCACCCAAACTAGAGACCACCCTGTCAGCTGTGATTTCCTGTGAAGGTGAAGGCGGTCCGAGCAGTCAGGTGGGGTGCAAACGCAGAAGTCGAAACAAATCAAAACTCTTCTCGTAATGGCTCCTCTTGCTCATGGCTGGTCTTTCGTTAGGTTATCATGTGGCTTAATGCCGCAGTGATGCAAACGTCATGCCAGCTCACTTTACGAAGCACAGGCATCCCACCATAAAACACACCATCAAAATGACGACACGACGAAAGCCCCAAGAAAAAGGCAAATCCCAAGAAATAGAAATGAATCTCGTAGAAACAGAAAAGCAGACGTCCTCAATAACTTCAGAACAAGTCGCTGACACAGAGCTGGCTGAGTCTACCTGAGAATCTCCTACTGGCTCAAAAAAGGGAGAGGAGAACTATGAACACCCCTGGTCCAAATGACAGAGCAGTCCTTGATTTAATAGGAAAAAATAGTTAAAAGGGGCAAACATTGACAAAGAAGGGCAACCCCGAAGTGAAGGACATCCCATCAAAACTCCCCAGAAGTAGCTTTAATGAGCAGAAACTCCAAAAACCTGAGGAACAAAACCAAAACGTTACAAAATTTAAAGGAAGAAAAGGAGAGAGGGAGCCGAACAACATTAGCAAGCAACAGGCTAAGGCCCCCCAGGCCTAAAACGGACCAAGGGGGTACCACACCCCCCAAACCACAGCATCAGGAGGTCATACCTCTTGGGCCCAACATCTGACTTTACAGAAAAGAACAAGAACGCAGTCGTCTGGAAACCAAAACAAGTGGAATAGGGTACATGACTGTGGCTCTGCCCAAGGACTGACGTGAGCAAAGTGACCAGGCGACGAGCGGAGAGCTGAACGCCATCAAGGTGACTGCAAACATCACTCTGGATGTTGGTGTCACCCACAAAGAGTCTCATGGTCGGGAGAGAGTCGGACGTTTGTAGGTGGCTGCCTGAGGGGAGCTTCTCCATCACTGTGTCCAGGTTGGCCGTTCAGTGCCAAAGTCCTGAGTTTGGGCTGAATCAGCAGCTGATGATCGTTGAGCAGAGACACCAGGTGACGTCAAACTTGTGCCTAATGTGAACAGGTGGACCTCCCACTTCAGCGTCCCCTCCATACTCTGCTACAGCTGTGCAGATTGTCACTCGGGATAGGAGCAATCTACTGTACAATAAGGACAGCAAGCTGCTCTGTTACCTTCTTAAAAAGTGACCAGCCTGCACCCCTGCGATATGGACTGGCATCCCATCCAGGGCCATCTTAACGCATGGGCACACAGGGCAGTTGCCCAGGAGCGCCAGGAGCATAGGGGTCCCATGCTAATCTCTGTATGTTGTGACCCGCTGAGTGGTTGTGTTGGTATGGGGCCGAAGTACTGTTAAGATGGCCCCGATCCCATCCAAGGGGAGTTCCTGCCAGACGGAGGACACTGCCAGGACAGGCTGTGGCCTTAGAATTAGATGGAGCAGATTCTGGAATGGAAGGATGGATGGATGTCATTGCGGAAATCGGCCCGTTTTATGAACCCAACACCACAGACGTCGTCAACAGGGACCCTTTGCAAATCTCAGCCTCTGCTCTCCATGCAGGGACAAGACTGAAATGTCACCGAGCACAGCGGCTAATGGCCTGTGACGTCACCGCTCCCAGATGAACAACGTGGCTATTTTAGGCAGCCGTCGATAACTTGGAATATGAAAGCCCTAATCTTGTAGTCGTGCGCCGATATAAAGAGTTCAACGCTGGTTTTGATTTACACTGAGTGTCCTGTCGATCAGAGCCCATTAAGCACGAGCACTGGAGGCCAATTTCAGGCTTCTCCGCCAGGACTGTGGGGAGCCGGTGCCTATCACAAGGCCGGGCACGAGTAAGCATATCCAGAGTGGCACCAGGAGGCCGTCGTGCCCGACCCTTGGATTCATGCCCCTGGGTGTGCCCAGGACGGCCCTGCAGTGCACCCAGCGATCCCACTAATTCCAAGATAGGCCCCATAACTCAAAATCCTGGGAAAGGAACTGTGCTGAAGAGCCCTTTGTGTGCATCCCTTTTGGACGCGGAGCTCTCGTCTGTGCAGGGGTTTGTGGGTCTGAGAGAGGTGGTCACAATGTATATTAATACGGTGTCTATCTAAATGTATACAGAGAGACGTACAGCATATGCACAGTGGATTCGGAAAGGTGTTCAGACCCCCTAAACTTTCTGCACACTTCATGGTGATGTAGAGCAAATGTGCCAGTCACTGTATGTCCATCAATCGGCATCCCATCATGACGAAATGAAAACGCGTTTTTAGAAAGGTCACAATCAAAAACGGAATCCTCTCCCTCATTAAAGAATTCCGACCCTTAATTCACTGCTTTATAGAAGCCCCTTTGTCAGCCGTTTCAGCTCTGTGTCTTCTTGGCTACGTCTCCACAAGCTTTGCCCTCCTGGAATTGGGCACCTGATCCTACCCTTCCTGGCAGATCCTCTTAGGCTCCAGTAGACTGGATGGTAAGCTGCCATCTTCAGGCCTCTCCACTCGTTTACATCTGGGCTGCTCAAGGACACTCCAGGACTTGTCCCAAATGCTTCGGGTCACTGAGCCGTCACCCCAGTCTGATCTCACAGGTTTTCCTCAAGGACCCCTCAGTATTTGACTGTATTCATGTTCCCCTCGATTGGGAGCCATCCCCAAGACATGCAGCCACCATGATTCATGGTAGAGATGGCATCAGGCATGAGATGAGCCATGCCTGCTCCTCAGTAGACACGGTGCTTTGGTGGTCTGCTCAAAGAGATCAACTTTGTCTCAGCAGATCGGGGGATCTTTCAGTGCCGTTTGCCAAACTCCTGGTGGGCTGCCATGCCTTTTACTCAAGAGTGATGTCTGTCTCGCTGCTTGACCACAAACACCAGGACGATGGAGTGCTCCGGAGATAGTCGTCCTAACCCTAACCTCAGCTGAGGACACCTACAGCTCTGTTACTTATGACCTTGGGGTCTAAGTCTAAGTGGAGTCTAGGTGGTCCTAAACTTCTGTGTCACAGTTCTTGAGGCCGCTGTGCTCAGCAATGGTTTTGAGGCTTTGCCCTGATGTGTGGCTTACTGAACTTTGATCACAGAGATCCACAGAGAGTTCCTTGGACTTCATGCTTTTTGTCCTAACATGTGGTGTGAATTGTGGGACCTTCTGCACATGGGTCCAGGTGGGCCTTCCTAAATGAGGTCCATGCTGTTCAATTAACCACAGGAGGAGTCCAATCAGGGTCTCGACACATCTCAGGGAGGATTAAAGGTTTGGAGGGCCACCGCAAAGACTCTGAATGCTTCTAGGAAGGGAAGGTTTCAGCTTTTGATTTGTAATAAATTGACAGACTTTTCTGAAAATGTCTTCACTTTGTCCCTGTGGGGTATTGAGTGTAGATTGATGGGCAGAATTGGCAGCTGTGGAAGAAACTGAGAGAGGTTTGGGGGTTCCAGCTCTTATGTTCTCGCCAACAATTGAATAAAAAATAGGAAAACGAGACAGACCTCCCAAACCTAGGAAAAAGTATTGGGGCACCAGCTGGGCAACCCCATTCAATGGGCAAAGCAAATGTAACAGAAATGTAAAGTCAGCCCTCATCAGCCTGCTGAAGCCTCTTAGCAAAAGGTTCTGCCACCAGGAGCTCTGCCCTCACTGAGGGTATGGTCAAAAAGAGAGCCCACCATCCTGGTGTCTGATCGGAAAGGGGCGGGGCCTGTTCGGCGATGTGGGCAAAAGAGAAAATACAGCCAGTGACAGCGCCCCTCTTGACTGAGTGGTATCGCGTACCTCAGCAGAGCCAGGCAGGAGACCCCCAGGCACACATGTGTCACTACGTGTAAAATGGGAGCCCAACATAATTAAAAGAGTCAGAGCACCACCTTGGTGACCCCACATAAGGGAAGGTTTTGAAAACGAAAAAGTCACGCTGCAACTGTGGAGACATCTTCCCTGACGCATGTCACTATCAGTTTTGGGGTTATATGGTCAGGTGACAGGAAGGGGCAGATTCAGGACAACAGAAGTGACGTCAGAGATGGAGTGGGCCGCCAATCTTCCATTCTGCGGACAGAGGAGAAGAAGAAGCATTAGAGCACAGCGCCAACCCCTGGCTTGGTGGGTAATTACTGTCACCACAGCCTTTAAGCTATTGTCATGCACGTCACAATATATCTGTATATTTATACATTATGTGCCAGTTTGGGTGTGACAGGAAATTGGCCTACCTGAAGGTAAACAAATATTACAGCAACAGTCACCAGGCTGCCATTTGAACCTCCGTGCTGGAGATCTGAAGCTGCACCTCTGACCGCTGTGCCACCCTCCTGCCCCTCTGTACATGTGACCTAGTGAGCCTACAAACTTGTAAACTTATTATTATTAGTCATTCAGCCATCTGTTTATGTGAAAGATGATGATGATGATGATGATGATGATGATGATTGTATAAATACTTGTACAATATTTGATAAAATTATTGATGGCAATGTAAGCCATATGAAGTGACATTTTACAAATCGTAAATAAAGTCTGTGGCCGAGTGCTGTAATGACAGCTCAGGAGTTTGGATGCCAGCTGGGTCAGGACTGGAAAGCTGGCACTCCTTAGCGCACGTCGCTCTTATGGGATTCAACAAGAGGATTGTGAGTCATCTACTTCAGCGGTGCTCTGTCCCAAATGTGACACCCCCTTTGCGGGATGCTTGGATTGTAACGGTGGTGGAACCAGAAGGGGTGAAGCTAAATGCTTTCTCGGCCCAGTGGGGAAATAAGGAGAAGACGGCATTAGCGGCAGCGCCCCCTGTCATCTTTGCGGGTTATGATTTGGCTCGACTAAGCCTGCGAGGCGCACGAGTGACAAGGCATTGAAATGAAAGTCGCTCACCCCACCCCAGGCCCATTTCAATAAAAGTTTACTCTGTGTAATTTTTGAGCTCCTGTACAAGGCGCTATACAAGAACAAGAAGCACCAGCTTCCCTTTGTCTCGTACCTCTCAGCTCACTGCGCCCTCTCTGTGTGCGTTTTCCATTAGCGGTGACCTGCTGAAGAGCCGTCGAGATTCAACTGAACAATGGCGGCCGTGAGCTCCTTTTTGTTTTTCAGTCTCCGCGGCCCTCGCCTTCCTCCTGCATTAGCGATACACCTGAGCGAGCCGAAGGGCCACGGGAGCTAAAATGAGACTCGCCTCCTCGGGTCGTTCCGTCTTTTCTTTTTGACTCTCTTCTCTCAACGCTGTGGATTAGCAGAACCATTTAAATGTCGCCACCTTAGTGTGGCGCGGGCTCAGCTTTCACATGGCATTTGCCATCATATAATTACACCAAATAAATAAATGGATTTCAGGACAGCAACCCCCTTTATGCTCCTTGCTTAGGAGGGAGGATTTTGTCAGACCCTCCTGTCAGATCCCTCCTTGATGGTGGATGTTTGTCAAATCGCATTTGTTGGATCCTCCAGCTTTTACTGGTGAATCTCACCTTGGGCACTGACTCGTCCTAAACATGAGGGGAGCACACATGAAGAATCGTCGTTGAGCCCGACCGCCACTGGGCACTCGGCGGGTATTTGTGGCAGGCCTTCAGAACTCGGAGCTCGAGCCTTGTGTTTGTAGAGTTCCATTATTCATAAAGCAGTATGATGGATGGCCGAGACGCCTCCATAATGGAAGGACAGGGGAGATGATGTATGTTGGGCGCCACCAACCCTCAAATTGCTATTTGACTAGACCCCTGGAGTGTAACGGCCCCTCGGAGTCTCACAGGGCTCTATTGGCGCTTTTCCACTGCATAGTACGGCACAGCACGGTTCAGTACAGCTCACCTTGGTTCGGCTCAGTTCGGCTCGGTTTGCGTTTCGACTGCAGTTTAGTACCGCTTTAGAGTGGGCGGGATTATTCACGTGTCGTTAGAGTTGGGCCACCTCTACTGCCGTGACATCATCGTAAACGCGCCTGCGACCTCCTGAAAAACGTTTTCATTCCGTGTCGCCCATCCAGCTCTCGCTGGATCCGCTCCTTGGGTACCAACGAGAGGAACGTCTGTACTTCCTCAATAGACCACGAAACAAAATGGTGCGTCCGAACCTTCGCTGGCTGTGCTAAAAATCTAGCGGGTCTGTTGTGTCTCGTGTCACAAGTTCAGTGACGCAGTAATGACGATTTTCTCCGGCCAATCAGTGACCAGCAGAGTTTACACGTCACGTTTTGGTAACGGTTCGGCGCTTGGAACCTCGGCTGAGGTGGTACTAAAAAAAGGACCAGGTACCAGGTACTGTTCCCAGTGGAAAACCCCCCAAAAGTGAGCTGAACTGAACCGTGTCGTGCCGTACTATGCAGTGGAAAAGCGTCATAAGGGACTTGGTATTGGTTGGCTCAAGGGGGGGAGCTACAGAGCCCTACCCTTCGCCACACCTGGGAGTAATTCCAGAAGGTGCCAGCTAGAAAGACGAGAGCCTGAATAGGAAGGAGGTGGATGAAGTGTGCCCATCAGGTGTGGAGAAGGGGGCTGCGAGGGTCTGGGGAAAAGGACAGGGACAGTGTTAATATACAGTAGTACTTGTGACTGTGGGTATCAGTCCTTGGATTCCTTTCACTAAATAAAGGGCTCTTGTCGGACAGAACTGCTGTCTCTGCCTGTTTGTGTCAGATTGGGGTGGCAGGTGTGCCCCCTGGTTACCACACAATAATAGTAATCATAATATAATCCAGCCAGAGCAGCACAGCAGACACAGGTGTGACAAAATAAAAGCAGACCCTCGGGGTGACCGCATGTCTCTAGAAGTGGCCCTTGAATGCGTCGCTAAAGACTGATTTACTTCAGGTGATGAGCATCACCCAGACTGGAGTCCTTTGAAAAGAGGAAGATGTCCTCCTCATCCTCCTCCTCCTCCATTGTTCACTGCTGTCTGTGATGAGCTGGCTGCCGACCCCCATGTCACGCCTGCTCGACCGGAGACATGACAGGCCGGGATGGTCACATGCGGAATTCACAGCAGAAATGCAAACTGGGATTGGCTGAAGTCGAAAATGATTGACAGGTTCTGCACCCATCTGTCCGTCACGTCTCTCAAGCAGGTCTCCTCCCCCACTTGGGGTGCAAATTCCTCCATTGTGTCCCGTTTGTTCATTTTTGTTTTTTTGATTTTTGTTAATTAGATTGATTGTGTCCATTGCACATTGTTCCTGTTTTTGTATGTAAGCCGCTTGCGTTATATTCCATGTGTTTTGTGGGTGGTCTCTCCCTCAGCCAATCACTGCCAGGAGCAGCCCTCCAGCCTATAAATCTTGGGGGGGTGGTGGTTCATTTTGTTTGTTAACAGACATACGATAAAGAGTTGGGGAACCACCCTGGTCACCCGACATAACTGGAGAAGTAAAAGCACACGATAACGGGGTGACATCTCTGCAGCTGAAATGACCCAAGATGGTGGATCTTCCAGTCTTGAGGTGGCTCCACGTTTGAAGGACACCAGAAGTGATGTCAGTGGTGTTACAGAGGGAGAAATAGAAAAGGCGTTTAGGACACAGCGCCAACCCCTGGAGTGGCGGGGCATTCACTCACCAGAGCCCTTAAGCTGTCCCCTTCACACACAGGCGTGACAATCCGTATGGTGACTTGTTGTTTGGCTTGGATTGCTTTGGTTACCACCTCCTCCATTTTGCCGGAGCTGGCTTTTTGTAAAATGCATCAATTTGAGCTCATAAAGACTCTTGACTTCTCGGACGATTCTGCACTTATGGGGTGAATTGATAAGGGGGCTGAGATGAAGGAGAGGAATCAGGGGCAGAACTTTAAGAGCTGTCTGCAGACTGAACATCAGCAAAGCCAAAGAACTGCGACTGACCAAAAAGCCAGTCACTGTTCAGGGAGGGGATGTGGCGGTGGTCATGGTGGTCCGCATCCCTGACAAGCTAGACTGGTCTCATAACGAAGAGGAACTGGAGAAGAAAGGAGCCAACAGGCCATTGTCCCCTTAATGTTGGACTGTGACGGTCCTTCACATCTTCTACAAGTCAGTGGTGGCCATTGTGGCCTACTGGGCTGGTGACATTACTTCAAGAGAGAGGACCACCAAGTTATGACAGGACCTGCTGGAGGAGAGAATGAAATAAAACTGAGTGCCATCCTAAAGAATCTGTGACACCCCAACACTGAGGACTTCCCAGTCATCGAATCAGTCATCAGGCACTGGGGGTCCTGTATAGTGCCTCAGGGGGTCTGCCAAGTCAGGTGTTTCTCAAATGTTCCTTCTTCTTAGTCATGCGGGTGTGTGTTCACACCATACTGGTGTAGATTTTAGAACTGCATGTCTTTATCTGCCTCATTATCTATTTATTTATTTAAAGAGCTTCTGGAAAAAGACAAACCTCACCCTGGGGACACGTTAAGCTCCATCTATCTTCTTGCCCTTATTCCACCTCCTCTTGGGGGCTTTTTTTAGAACATTTACATTTATTTTTGAAGCTTAAATCCCTTTCTGGGCCTGTGAAGCCTGAGGCAGGGCAGTGGACTTGGGACAGAGCCCACCGGGGAGGCCCTTATCGCCAGGTAGAGGACCTCATCCAGAGGACTTAACTTCTCCAGATAGACCCCCCGCAGCTGTGCTCCGTCAATGAGCCAATTGAATTGCAGCCACCGTTGAAACACTTTGAATCTCACGTCCATGGTGTCACACCGCAGTCACCCTTAGGCCGCGGTTCAGGGTAGGGGCACACGTAGTGCTTCTCATTGCGCAAACCACGTGACGTAAATGTCGCAGTCCAAGTGGCTGTTTAGTGGAGCTTCTGAAGCGCAGAGCTATGGAGGTCTGCAGCTGGACTTTTCTCAGCGTTTCTGCTCCTGTCCCCTCCAGACTCCTCTCCTTTGAGGTCCCCAACATGGGAGGCACAGTGTCACTTGGCCAGAAGATGCTCAAGGAAGCACAACTGTTGCGACCAAAGGCCACCAGTTCTCGCTCTGTTTATTTTCCCAGTCTCTTCCATTTCTACAAACATTTCCTGAATTACAACAGGACATCCCACCTGGAATTCCAACACTGCTTCACATTTGTGCCGAATTCACAGAACAGATGTGCCTCCATGGCATTTCTAAAGTGGTTGTGACTTCAACACAAAACTGGCATCCCATCAGGATAAATATATACATAAAAAAACATGATCATTATGGAAGGGGTGTGGCCCAATGCTGGAAATGGGCGTGGCTCCATGGAATTCTAAAATATCAGTGACATATGAAACAATGAGTGTGACCTCACGCTGTTAGTTAAATGAGGATCAACAAATGGGTGTGGTCACATGCTAATAACCTAATGGGCTGGGCACGGGATAATTGTAACACGTCATGGGTGAGACTGAATAATAATTTACAAAACTGTTGTCCCTTCACAAAAACACGAAAGTGGGCATTAAGGTAAAACGGGCTGCGCTTCACAACAAGTAGCAGGGGATCATGGGAATTCTTTAAATGTGTGTGGATGTGTGCTAATTGAAAACGGGGCGTGGCCAAATGGACACTTCTTCATGTTAATCATATATAAGCCTAAGTTCATGCACAGGGTAATTAAAAATACGTATGACTTCATGCCAGTTGCATAATGCATTGACTACATGCCGACTACAAAATGGCTACCTACAGAGTGGGTGTGGTCAACATGCGAAAGACACAATGGGTGGGGCTTAAAACTGACAGTGTGTCATATAAAATGTGAAAAATTGCGTCGCCCGCACGCTGGAAATACGCAAACGTTTGGCCGTAGAGCCGTCAGATCAGCTGCTGCTCTCTAACTTCCTCTTCATTTCTTAGTGTTTGCAGATGGACGCCAGCAGTGCCCTTCACTGACTTTACTATAACATTTCATGCCTTCCTGCTGTTTCCATAATGTGTGTGCCCGCCTACTCATTACAGTAAAGTTGTGGCTTCATGCTAATTGCCCGATGGGTGTTGCCACATGTTAGTCATACAAGTCATTCATTTCATTTAATCAGACAGGAAAACAATTTTACTGGCCTGACTCGGCTAAAAAGAACATTCCAGAAGACTTCTCATTCCGCAGTACACCAAACAACAGAATAAAAAAAGACAATTACCAGCGCAAAAAAATAAGAAACAAAGTGGGTGTGGCTTCATGCTAAAGATATATAGGGTGTGGCTACTTGCTAATGACCAAAATAGGTGTGGCTTCAAGCTAATGCTGCACTGGCTATAGCTAAATGCCAACTAGGATGGGGTGTGGCTTCATGCAGACTACTGAGAAGGTGTGGCTGTATAGTAATGATCAAATGGGTGTGGCTTCAAAGTAATGGAATATGGCTGAGACCACATGCTAATTATCAAATGGGTGTGGCTTCATACAAACTACTGAAAAGGTGTGGCTGTATAGTAATGATCAAATGGGTGTGGCTTCAAAGTAATGGAATATGGCTATGATCACAAGCTATTATCAAATGGGTGTGGCTTCATGCGTATTGTAAAGTGGGTGTGGCTTCAAAGTAATGGAATATAGGTAAAACTGTCATTATCCAACCCACTACAGCCTAATACAGGGTCATGGGGGTCTGCTGGCATGTTAATATTGATAGGGGTGTGGCTTCATGTGAACTCCTGAGAAGGTGTGGCTGAATACGAATGACCAAATGGGTGTGGCTTCAAAGTAATGGAATCTGCCTATGGCCACATGCTAATTATCAAATGGGGGTAGTTTCATGTTAATTGTAAAGTGGGTGTGGCTGCATGTCATTTTGAACTGCTCAATGAGTGTTTTTGATTTATTTATTTCACAAGCACTCATTTCAGCTTTCTGAGGCCTCACACCACAGCTATCAGCTAAGGCTGGATATTGGATATATAAGTACAAGGCTGCCATGTTCGCTCTTCACCGTGTAAATTTAAAACACATTGAGCCTGGCATGATTATGGAAATGAGCGCTCAGTGCCCACCAGGGTCTGACTTCTCATGTGACCCTGAGCAATTCACGCTGCTGTGCATGTCGTTTCCCTGCTTCTCACTGAAGTCACCTCTTTGATCAAAGTGCCACCAACAAGTCCACAGATTTTTTTTCTTTTTTTGTATTATAAATGTGCAACTGAAGGGATGAAGAGGAAGGAGTGAAAGTGGCGAAGGCCCTGCATGTACGTGTGAGGCAGGGGTCGTCTTGGCACGGGGGAGCCAGCTGTCCTGGCCACACTGTGGACTCTGCAGGGCTGTGGTTTGACACTCAACTCCAGGAGTCCTGGCGCTACCCACATCCACACGTCTGCTCCTCTGCCATGACTAACAACTCAAGGAATAAACACAAACAATGTCTGAATGCACTCTGGTCTGAGTGAACAGCGTTATTGGATGGTGTCCTCCGTTCACATTCAGGGCTGACGAGCGCCAAACGGGGAAGGAGAAGAGCTGGAGAGTGCGACATGGAGGAGTGAACCAGGGGTCGAGGAAGGCTGCAGATGAACTTGGTGAACTGATCAGAATGACCAGAAAGACTAAGAGTGTAGGACTGAGGACATTCTGTTCAGGCCTGCACAATAAAGAGGGAAACTGGGTCACTTAGGACTGGTGGGACCAAACAGGCAAGTTCAACAAGATGGGCTCTTGGAGCAAATCGCTGGCTGGTGTTCTAATGAATCAGAGAGAACTGACGCGGCTGTCAAGGCAAAGTGTTGTGATCTGCCCAGGTCATGAAACTCAGAATGCGGCTTAGCCCTAAAAATCTAGCTTCAGGCTTCAGTTGAGGCCTAGGAATCAAAATTAGCCTCATTCCAAACTCCAAGAGTCAGGCTGCTGCTCTTCACAGGCCCAACAAAACAAAAAAGGGGTCAACGTCAAGGAAGCACAGGAGTGGAAGAGATGAGCAGCAAAACCTCTGAGACAGCAAACCCCAATCCATAGTCCAAAGACGAAAAAGATCAATCGAACAAGAAATCCGAATAGTCACAACAGTGGACGATGACAGCGGAGAGCCCGCCCCTCTGCCTCGAATACATAGGGAGGGGGCAGAGCTCCTGCTGCTACCTCAGAGTGGCCCCGCCCCTCCAATCGCCATATAAAGGGAGGAGAGCCAATAACTAAAAGCACTGAAATACAAATAAAAATGCGTCCCTAGTGTGTGCTTGGTGTGTGTGTGTGTGTGTGCCCTGCAATGGGCTGGCACCCTGCCCGGGGTTTGTTTCCTGCCTTGTGCCCTGTGTAGGCTGGGATTGGCTCCAGCAGACCCCCGTGACCCTGTAGTTAGGATATAGCGGGCTGGATAATGGATGGATGGAATACGTACTGTGGACGAGGGGAGAAAACAAGATGAGTCCAAAGCAAAGAGGCGCATGATGGCTCAAACACAACATGAACAACAGGCAGTGAGCACCTTAGGTGGGTCTCTTAGGGGAGAGCGGGTCCCAGTCCTGCGAAATAAGACGCCTCCTTCTGAGGACGTGCAGCTTTTATTGGGCACCACTCAGAAGAGGGGTGGGGTCAGCTGGCCTTATTGGGCATCCTTTCAGCTCTGTGGATGGAAAAAGAGATGCCATTAGTGACAGCGCCCCCTGTTGACCTCTGATGAGTATGAGTGTCAATATATAAAAAAGGAACACACAAAGCCATATTCCAATATGCAAATTAATATTCAAATAAGCAAAGAATAAACGTAGTAAACAGAACAGTAACTGATGCCACAGCAGCACAAAACTTAAAGAAGAATTTGTAACAGAAAACCAAAAATTCAATAATTGTTACCTTTCGGCCAGGGTGCAAAGCGGAGTTCCAAATTTCACTTTAACTTTCGATTTGTTCATTTCTGATTCTGCTGTTTATGTTAACGTTGCTTGTTCACTTACTTTCTGCGTGTCACTGGATCTTTCTCTGTGTGCCGAGTGTTTTGTGGTAGGTCCTCTGGGAGGCGGGGCCATCTGTCAATCACTGTCCAGGGACTGCCTACAGCCTTCGAAAGGTGGAGACAACCCAGAGTCCCCTGCGGTTCATTGAATGCCCTTGTGCTGTTGGTGATTTTCTCCTCTCTCTGCTGCTTTCCTGTTGACTTATTGCTCCGTTCTTTGACTCTTTGGCTCTTCTTTTGGGTTTGTGTATTTGGATCGTTTGCCTAATTCAGGTCGCTTCCCTTTTTGTTTATTGGACCTTTTCCTTATGAGGAGCTTTTTCTGTGAAAATAAACCTTTAATTTATTAAGATTGCAATCATTCATGCAGTATCATGCATACTTTGATGTTTGCTATGGCTGGGTGTGGATTCTGGGCTGATTAAAGGATTTTTCTGCGTTTTATTTTGTATTTACCGCCTCAGAGTTTGTTTAAGCCATCACATGATCACGATTGTCTTGTCGGTTACGTCACAGGACGTGAAGGTGTGAGTACAGCGGTGGACTCCACTTATCTCAGCCCTCACTGCACTGATGAACCACCTGGGTATCCCTCGGGTCAGTAAAATTGAAGAAGCACAATTCTAGCTTTAGTCAGCCCGAGTGTCGGGTTTCGGTTCGGCTTGCTGAACTCCCCTCAGCCTTCGACTTTGCTTCTCGTGTTTCGATCGTTTTGTGTCGTTTGGCTCTGACCCGTTAATCGCTTTCTTTCTCACAATGGAGTCTTATCACAAAGATCCTGTGTTTGCCCCTTTCATGACCGGCCGGGGTTTGCCGGTTGTTCCCCCTCTAGTGGCTGTTTTGAGGTATTTTGGGACTCTGCTTGTAAAGGGACCCCAAGATTCACGACAACAATATGTGAGTTGAATAAAATAACAAAGAACAATATTCACAAAGTATTTAAAAAAAGCAATAGAAACTTAAATAAACAGAAAAGACCCCTAAGCCGGACATGGAACTCTGACTGTAACAGAACACGAAGGGTGGGCCCACCGAATATCAAATGGATTTTGTTTTCTTCTGAATTCTGAATTTTTTATTTTTGAAAGTATTTTTATTTATTCATAATCTTCTAGCACTGTGCATTCTGCTTCTCGCTTTGCTTTCTGGTTTTAGGCAGACCCCCAGGTTGTCCATCGACCCCTAAATGTATTTTAAAGCACGTCATCAATCAGCCAGTTGTTCTTTGGCTGCACGGTTAGACAGATCAGGCGAGAATTTGGATTTTTAATTTGTGAACCATTTTGCCGTGCCTGTGCCGTACGGACTTTCTCTCTTCTGTCCCGGCTCGCTTCTCACTCAGTGCCGCATTTTGCTTGCAGCCGGCAGCCGCAGAGTCGCAATAAATCTCGTCTTGGCAGCGAGCGCGGAATTCTTGAGCCCATACGTTATAATTACGTCTCTGCTGAGATCCCTGTTTATGGATCCTCTTTTCCGCTCCTCATTGTTCAGCGCTCCTCTCTCGTCTGTCCACACACTGCCAATGCCTCCCTCTGCCATATGGCGGCCGGTCTGGAGGTCTCCTGAGGCCCACTGAATATCCACCCACCAGGGAGCCTTCTCAAGTCTAGACGTCCAACTCATGCCATGGCAGCTTCCTCTTGTACTCCTGAGTTGAAACTGTTCATAATGGCTGACTATCGGGGGCACCCGGTAAACCCACAGGCCCTCATAATGTGTGTGGTGGGCTGCCCGGGACGGGGGGTCACACTTAGCAAGAGGGTTACCTGGCAAAGATGGGTTTTACTTTCTGCAATTTGTTGTTGTTGATTAAATTCTTGTTTGTTCCTTTCATTTTTGTCTCTAAATGGATGTTGTTTGGTTTACCAGTGAAACTGCCAGCTTGCCGCCATCTAAAACGTCTTGAATTTCCAGAACACATTCAGGCCCTCAATTAAAGCCTCGTTCTTCATCACTTAATCGCTGTCTGTGATATGCTTGACACTCAGCACATGTGGAAGCTCTTCTGTTTCTTTCTGACATTATGGTGGTCATCACTTGGCTGTGCAATCACTTTGCGTAAACACACGACCTCCGGTCACCCTGCTGTCCTTTCTAGGCAAACTGTTAATGTCACCCCTTTATCACCAAATAGCTAATGTGTGGGGGGGGGAGCACACTGGCGCAGGAATGGCTGCCATCCGGGTGAATGGCACACATTGGTGGTGGTAGATGTACCTCCTCAGTGCCTATTATATAGTGCCTTTCACATTATCTATCTATCTATCTATCTATCTATCTATCTATCTATCTATCTATCTATCTATCTATCTATCTATCTATCTATCTGTTATATAGTGCCTTTCATATCTATCTGTTATATAGTGCCTTTCATATCTATCTATCTATCTATCTATCTATCTATCTATCTATCTATCTATCTGTTATATAGTGCCTTTCACTCTATCTATCTATCTATCTATCTATCTATCTATCTATCTATCTATCTATCTATCTGTTATATAGTGCCTTTCACTCTATCTATCTATCTATCTATCTATCTATCTATCTATCTATCTATCTATCTATCTATTATATAGTGCCCTTTACATCTATCTATCTATCTATCTATCTATCTATCTATCTATCTATCTATCTATCTATCTATCTATCTATCTATTATATAGTGCCTTTCACTCTATCTATCTATCTATCTATCTATCTATCTATCTATCTATCTATATAGTGCCTTCATATCTATCTATCTATCTATCTATCTATCCTCTTCTATATCTATCTATCTATCTATCTATCTATCTATCTATCTATCACTATCTATCTATCTATCTATCTATCTATCTATCTATCTATCTATCTATCTACCTCTCCTTTGAAGGACATTTCTCCTTCTTATTGTCATTGATGTGTACCCATTCTAAGATCCTCACAAATGGCCGAGGCTACACTCTGTCATTCTCTTTTCTCCTCCATCCAGACCGCTATGTGAACAAATTCAAAGTGAAGTCAGGGTGTCGACTCCCAGAGCAGCCCCAGGGTGCACCTCAAGATCTTGAAGTTCTAACCCAGGCAGCAGAAGACGAGAGCAGGTGGGACAAAGGCAGGCATTTCCGGCTCATTCCCTTCTCCCGTCAGATGCTGTCAGACATTTGCTCGTTGGCTGGTAGTAATTTGCTTTATGCAGACTACACTTAAAAGGTAAATCGATCCTCTGGCCAGTCCAGCTTTCTTATTATAAGCATTAAGGCCGGGTATATTGACTCAGAATAACATGCCAGCAGTTTAATAAGAATCAGTTCCAACAACTCCATCCACGGTGCGCTAAGCAAGCCTGGCAGTGACCTGGGATGCTCACTTGAAGAACACGCCGCGCGCCAGTGTGTGTGTGCCCGTGACATGCAGCTGAATCAGATTGTGGTCATTAATGAAACACGTCTAGTGGTCTCATTTCAGTCTCTGTTGGTCTTTTGTCCTTCAGCAGACAGAACCCCATGAGGTGTAATTGACAGACTTTACAGGATAAAGGACCTTGATTAAATATGGATCCTTTTATCTATGTGAAAGGTCCCGGTGGCTCCATAGAAAACTGTGTGCCATGTGAGAAAAGAGCGCAGGGGAGCCCACCACTGCCGTCTGTGGCCTGCTGAATAAAACAAGAGGCTTAATGAGCCCGGCTGACATGAGGTTACCGCAGACACCAGCAGAGGATGGTGGCAGAGTCACCTCAGAGCCACTCGAGTCCCCAAAGCCGCCTTCGTGTGGCGTCCTGCTCAGACGGACTGGCACCCCGATGGTCAGCATCGCCCCTTACCTCGTATGGCATGGAGTGGCACAGTCAGACAGCAGCCTACGTGTGCCGTCAGCTGCCATCACTGACCAACACGGCCAGACCAACGGCGTCACCAGAATAAAAAAATAAATCGAAGAGGACCCCTCATGTGCAATGAAATGAAATCTGATTAAAAATGAGATTCGTCAAGACAATGAGCAACAGAAAAGGTCAGCAGTCATAGATGGGGCTTAATGGGAACGAGAACAACAGGAGCCTCTCCACTGTGCTGGCAAGCATGTCGATGATACAGTTGGCTTAGGGTCTTCTACCTTGAAGCAGTAGAGATGGAGCTCCAAAGACCACCCTGTTACCCTGGGATTGGTTTCCTTGTGGGTGGTCATCCACCGAAGATGTGTGCGCCCCATAATGCGGCAGAAACCTGGGGTCTCTCAACTGAGTTATGGCTCATAGGCTTCTCTTGGCATGGTTGGTGGCCTTTGTCCCCTCACAATCGAGCAGCAGGATCCTCAGCACCATCAGTGGTCTGACTTAACACGGAGCCCAGGCGTCTGCCCGTAGAGAAGGTGGTGGATGTTAACAACAGGGCCCTCTGTACATGACTCCCCTGCACGACTCCCTGGTCTCAGCCTTTAGTCCTGTAAGCAGCAGTGCAGGCGTCCAGCAAATGTCTGCTATGCCCGTTCTGCCCCATTCTGAAATGTCACTGCGATGTGCCAGCCACCCGTCGATGCTCCTCATCCCTGGCTGGCTGGCAGAACCCACCACACGACAAACCATCTCAGGATCCCAGTTTAGTGACTGCACCTAAAATGCCGTGGGGCTCAAACGAGCTACTAAGACAGAGTGACAGGTCAGTCATCGTCTGGAACAACTGGAATGACGGCCATGTTGGAGTTAATGGAGATGAAGTGGACGCCATGACAGACACGAGGTTATGAAAGGTTCAACACGTCTACCTCTGGGATTAGCGCACTGCATTGACGGCCCTCTGCTAATCTCACCCCATAAACACCACGACAGCTCAAGTGCCAGGCAAACGGCACCGAGGAACACCAGACAAAGGGCGGCTTTGCTTGTATTCTGGAGGTCGGCATTTTTGGGGCACTCCTTATAGCCACCCTGCGTTTAGATGTGCCACGCTGGACCGGAGCCAGTGAGCAGATTATACTGGTTGCATTCTTGGAAGAAAAGGCAAGGAAATGGAGAAAGGGGACACCAACATCCGGGCAGGGGGACTGCCTCACTTTCTGCTGATGTAAAGTGTTGTGTAAAAGTATTTGCCCCCCGGCTAATCTCCTCTGTTTTTGCCCTTTTTGACACATTGAACCGCGTCGGACCTTCAGAGCAAAAGAGAACACAAATCAGAAATAATCAAAATCAAAATAATCCAACACCAGTGTCTCCTGTGTGAAAAAGTAATTGCCCCCATTGCTTCGATACTTGAATGCAGCGTCTTTAGCAGCACAATGAGACGCTTCCCATCTTTTGATGTCAGTCTTAGAGCAAGAGAAGCTTGGAAAATTTGACAGCATTTCTTTCTTCATTCTTCTTCTTTTTTCTTTTTCTTCTTCTTCTTCTTCTTCTTCTTCTTCTTCTTCTTCTTCTTTTCCTTATTGTTATAACTTTTGTGGTGAACCCTTAGTGTGTATGTTAGAAAACTACAAAACATCATTCTGAGTGCCCTTGTGCTGCTCAGGGTGTCATGAAGTCGTGACGTCATTCCTTCTGACACGTGGGAGCTGATACTCCTCCACAGGCTGGGGTTCAAATTCTTTTTTGGTCCGTTTATTGATGTTAATGTTACTTTTGTTCATTATCTGCTGTATTTTCGTTGCCTGTGTTGTGGTCCCCTAGGAGGCGGGCCCACCTGCCAATCACTGCCAGGAACTGCCCCTCGAGCCTCTAAGCCCGGAGGATCTCCCACAATTCCCGCGGCTCATTGTAACCGCACTCAGGAGTTCTTGCTTCTTTTGCTGTGCTTTTTGTGCATTGTCTGGATTTTGACCATTTCACTGCGTTTTGTTTTGACTTTGCCTCTAAATTTGTGCATCAGGACTTTGCTTTGGATTGCCTTTGTGTTGCAGGCCATTCCAGTTTTGCCTTTTGTACTCCTCTGGGCAGTTTGTGGAAATGAACCTTTTTTATTTTTGTAAAGATTCATTTACGTGTCTAGCCAGGGTTTTTGCTGGATTTCCCCCTCTAGATGGGGTGGCTCTTTGGCTGTTGGCTCCGCACTGGTAACTTGAAGGTCGCCAGTTCAAATCCCGGCAGTGACAGAAAGAATGCTACTCTGTCGGGCCCTTGAGTAAGACCCTTAACCTGCAATTGCTCCGGGGCTGACCCCCTCAAAAAATCAAACTCTCTGGTGAGTAAGTTGGGGTATGCAAAAAAAAAAAAAGACAAATTCCTAATCCAAGAAGTTGTGTGTGGCGATTAAAGGGTTAAAATAAAAACGAAGAACAAAAATCACTCGTCGTGGGACTCTCTGGTGGTCTGAGCTCCCAGCCCATCGATGACAGGACGCCTCATCACTACTTTGTATGTCTTCTAACCCCAACCCTAACCCTAACCTGGGGTGGGATGAGACTTCTAGGGGGTCTAATTCAGAGACCCTTGATGACCTGCCCGGCTCTCTTGTTATTCAGTTTTGTTTCTTCCTTAAAAATAAACACAGAAATCCAATCTGCTCGGCCTAATCCGCCGTCGACTCTGACGTCAGCCCTGCTCTCCAAACGGTTTGGGATGAAATCTCAGCTTAATCACCGCTAAAGCCTCGCAGGCAGGGCCATTGCTGCCTTGAATGAGCTGAGGGTCCGCACACAGAGAAGACGAATGAATGGGGGTCCCAAAATAAGCACAATCTTTTAGGGCTCCAAAGCGCCCCGATCACTGACGTCACCCTGTCCGTACCTTTAATGAGGGGATGGGTCTGCCCCGAGGGGCGAGGGGGGCTTCGTAACGGCGAGCTGCTCTTTGAGCGAGCCAGCAAGTGGCACAGATGGGCCGCTCATCTAAACGGCACTTACACAGTCAGCAAGTCATCAAATTTTGCGGTACAAGATGTTCCCGGCGCAGGCTATTATATTCAAAGCATGCCCGCTAGCTGAGGCTCATTTCTTGGCAAGGGACGCCATGAATTTCAATCGAGTGGGGCACTCATTCTCTCTCTCTCTCTTCTTTATCATTTGCCAGGCTGAGGTTAAGAGAACATGGCAGCCTTTAACCCGGGGGCAAAATAACAAAAAAAAAGAAACACCAAAGCTGAAGCGCCCACTGACGGCGTATGGAAGGGCACATCCAGTTTGTGAGACGTATGCCAATCCACGGGTTGGCACGTGCAGTCACAGGACCCCGAGATCAGGTGGGGGTCTCGGCTTTATTAGTTTGGCTGATTACTCGTCTTTTGTTGTTTTGTTTTTTTGTCTCCTTGTCCGTCTCGCCGGTGGTCCTGATGAGCTGAACTGCGCCACTCCGCTGCCGTGGAGAGCAGATGTCATTTTCTTTCATTCTCCGAGACATGCTTAATGGCCTCGGTGACGTCAGAGGTTTTTATTGGAAACACTTTGCCGCTCCAAAGCCGGGAGGATAACGCAATCCGGAATGCTGTCGCGTATCAGTGACACGGAGAATTAAAGGGAAATGGAATCACTTTCTGATGATGTGCCCGAAAATTTCATTAGGCGTTCATAACGCATTCAGCTGGGGGCCGCCTGCTCTTTGGCCCGTAGGAGGGTGGGTTGCTCTAAGAATGGCGGTGGACCGTCGTCACAATGTCACCATTATTTACTGAGCTCCACCCATAGGGCAACATAAAGGACATCACCCGAGGCCGGTGGTCCCTCCAATACAGAGATGTCCTGAGAAAAGTCATCCTGAGGGATTTGTTGAGGCCTACAGAAGACACGATCATAAAGAAGGTGCTGGGGGTCCACCAAGAGCACACTAGTGGAGTAACATGACGAGTACTTACTGACTTACAACTAGGAAGGTGGGCTGCTTTAAAAATGGTGGACTGTGCGGAGGTGGTCTTAGTCACTTGGCGGTGGACCGACGTCACAATGTCATCTTTATTTACTGAGGGCCACCCATAGGACAACATAAAGGAGGTGGCCCGAGGCTGGTGGTCCCTCCAATACAGACATGTCCTGAGCAAAGGCGTCCTGAGGGATATGATAGCGACCGCAGAAGACACCGTCAGACACAATGGCCTCTTTCAGATGCTTCGGTGGCCCACCAAGAGGGAATACGAGGGGATTCCTACTCTCTTACATGTAGGAAGGTGTGCTGCTCTAAGAATGGTGGCCTGTGCGGAGGTGGTCTTAGTCACTTGGTGGTGGACCGACGTCACAATGTCATCTTTATTTACTGAGGGCCACCCATAGGACAACGTAAAGGACGTCACCCGAGGCCGGTGGTCCCTCCACTTCACAGAGAGATCCGATGAGGCCTACAGAAGAACATTTCACGCACACACTGGAGCTCAGAGAGCTTTACAAGAAGGCAAAGAGAAAACACTTCAAATTAGAAAAAAATAAAAACCGAGTAATTAATTAAAAAATAAATCCATACGCGCTTACGTAACAGAGATAAAGTAGAGTCCTTATCTCTAAATCGTGTTCTAAGTCGCCACACAGGAGTCGGGTGACAAAGTCAGGTGGCCAGAAGGACAGAAAAAGAACAAAAAAAACTAAAAACTGCAGGGGTTCAAGGGGGGCCACCCAGACCCCCACTGCTGACAGAGACGTCCTTAAGCTAATTGTCATTGTCTGGTGCAGTGGGTCTTGGGCACAGCAGGGGCACTCATCTTCATTTGATCATCACAGACGGCCAATCAGGTGGTGGTGGCACCCAGCGTCACCCCAGAGAAACAGGAAACTAAGCAGAGATCAGTGAAGACTGCAAACCCCGTGTCACACACATGTGAGGGCAGGGGCGGTCTTAGCCTGTTTGGTGCCCTGGGCGAACACCGCCTCTGGCGCCGATGCCCAAGATGCTGCCCCCACCACGATGCCGCCCTGTGCAACGGCCCATGTCGCCAATATCAAAAACTGCCACTGTGTGAGGGGGAGGCAGCGAAAGGGCCTGAATAAGAGTAGTACCACGCCAGACCAGGGGGTGGCGAGTGGCACAGACTTTCTCTCTCAATCCTCTGCACAGTTCTGGCCCCACTGATGACATCACTTCCTGCTGTGGCCTTTAAAGCCGCCATCTTTACAACCCTGAGATCAGTTCTGTTTTGGACTCAGACCTGTGAACACCTCACAACCTAATAACCCATTTGCAGCCAGGGCACAATATACGGGTGGCTGCCCCAAACTCGGACCCCTTGTGAGGCCAGCCATGCCAGGTCTCCATGTCTGCTGTTATGTCAGGTGAAAGATGGCGAGGATTTCATAAGGAGACCGGGAGAAAAATAAAAAAAACTGAAAAAGGCCCGAAATCAGATCCAGCGAACCGTCCCCAAAACCAAAACTTGGGGACAAAACGGGGCAACAATCTCAGTAGGGGCTTCCCTTGAAGGGACAAAAGATTTTGTATCTGCGAAGTGCCTGATTGGCTGACCTTTTTACAACACGAGGGTGACGACCCCTGAGGACACGCCCCATAACAACTACTGGATGCTTTGGGACACAATGGCAGCGTAAACGGCCCAACAATATTTACAGACAGAAGTATCAAAAAGCCCACCATGGTAAGGAAACCCCCTGGAGGAGCTCGAGACGAAGCAACCCAATAACATAAAACAAGCAAAGCATTGCAATTGAAAGCAATTCACTGGGGGCCTGTGCCACCGTGCCAGCCTCTCATGTCTTTATGTGCCCCCACCCGGCCCGCTCTGGTTGGACCCGACAGCCGATCACCCGAAGGTCTCATGAGAGCCGTGGCGGTCAGCATTACGTGAGGCCCGCCGCGGCCGCCTGTCGCAGGATGTAACGCACACTCCTGTTTGCCCACAGCTCCCATTACGCCCTGACAGCTGAAGTGGGGGCTGCAAGCGGACACCGGGGGGAGTGGGGGGTGGACGCGCTTTATTTTCTTGTTTTTCACGCTCTGGCCTGGAGGTCATACGGCCTCACGTCATTCCAAGTCTATTTTTACCCACCCCATTCACTTTGCATTCTAAGCTCTCTTTTACGCTTATGGCTGGCGGACCCTGCGGGCATCGGGACGCGTGTCACTCCAGAGAACTGAAAGCATCAAGGCCTCCCCAGTTCCTCGATGTTTGGGTCTTAAAGGGGGGAGTCGTCCCCTCCAGGGAGCTCTGTGGCCTAAGTCAGCAGGGTGACCTCCCTGAAGTACTGACCGCTGCTGGGGTTGGGGTCTGGGGGTACTGCTGAAGGCTGCTCGGGTCGGGGTAGGGGGGTTGGTGGGTGCCCACCTCCAGCTCCCTTTTTTTAAGCCCTACTTCACGCTCAGTTCATCGTGACTATTGTTTAAGGTAAAGCCCACCGTAGTAAAGTCGGCAGTGCCTGTGATTTGGGGTCCGCAGCTGAAACAAAGACCATGAGCCCCAAAATAGCTGAAAGGTGAAATGATTTATAATATAAAATTTATATTATATAAAATATTGAAGCGATGATAAGAGGCTATGGAAGATGGGGGCACCCTAGACCCCAAACATGAAATTAGCTGCAAAAGACCCCTCATCGTCACCCTTCTACACGTAGGCTTTCTTCTGCTTGGATGGCAAACCCCCCCACCCAACAAGAGGGATGGCCTGTCGGTCTTCAGGCTTGTGCTACGCAGGACAAACAAAGAACTGCAATAAACAGAAATATTTATTATACAAATACTCTGAAGAGCGCAGAGGGCACAGCAGGAGTTGCCCCGAAATAAGCAAAGAATTAGGGTCTCAGGGTCACAAACATCTGGGATTAGGAAGTCACAAACACACAGCAATGAAGTCACCAACACCACTAAGCGCATTCAATGAACCGCAGGGGACTGCTTCTTGTTTCCTCAGCCATTTAGAGGAACGACGGCACGTCCTTGATTGACAGGTGGGCACACCTCATGGGGGACCGCCCACAAAATCCAAAGAGCTTAACAGAGCAAGCATAGAAATTAAACGCCAAGCAAAGTTATTAAAATAAACACCGAATGACGCTGCTGTATTTCATCCAGGGTTCGGTTCAGAGGCCATTTTTTAATTGTATCGTTCATTTTTGATTCCTTTGTCTATGCTGACCTTGATCATGTAGTTCCCTTACGTCTAAGCATCTTGTGTTTTGTGGGTGGCGCACCAGAGGCGGGGTTACCTGTCCATCACCGTCCCGGGACCGCCCCCATCCCTATAAAGGCTGAGGGATCAGCCCGCCCCTTGCGGCTCTCAGAATGCGCTGGCCGTTGCGGTGAGTTCTCTGGCGATGGTCGTATTTGGTTGATTCTGTGGATGACCTCTCGTCTGGATTGTGTTTTAGGGGTGGGCTGCCTGTTTTTTAGGCCCTTTTTTTGTTGATTAATAAACCTTTTTATTTACAAATTTTTCTTTGTTTGCCCTTTCACAGCTAGTCAAGGTTTGATGGTTTCCTCCCCAGGAACCCCGGCTGAAACAGAACCCCAGACATGAAGAAACAGGGTGGGCGTGAGGCCTACGAAATGCTTCACCAGCCTGCCTAAATGCAGCCTTACCCTTAGGCAGCCAGCCCCTAACTGCAACCTGCAGGCTTTGGCCTCTACAGGCCCAAAGTAAATGCAAACGTCTGTCTTGGATAGAAAAGAACGCAATGACAATAAATCTTGAGAAAGGAAGAATTTATTTACGTAAACGAAAAGAAACACAACAATGGCAAAAACGAGTCACCTCAAAAGGCACTCGAAGGGTGAACAAGTTCGACATGTTATCCAGTAATCGGTAATCGCAAAACAGAAACGAGAAAGAAGCAAAAGTTAAACAAACCCTCACCTCAACTCCCAAAGACCCTCAGTGCCCCACTGCCGGACTCCCATCTCTGACTGAGGAGCTGCAGGAGGTGGAAGTGATGTCGGGGGGCCCGCCTCCTAGGGCTCCACCCACAAACAACAGTTAATGTGTGAATATTGAAAAAGGCAATGCATTAATATTAATGAATACATCAGCATACTAAAAGACAACAATAAAACGGAAAATCCTGGAAGTGAGGAAATGGGAGCAGATGGCAAACAGGACCACCTGGGGAGGCCCACAACCCCCTAAAATAGGGCAGAGGGGGCTACCCAATCATCTGCCTTTGTCCTTGTCATCTTCAGGTCACCACAGCTAAACTGAGTGCTGTTCAGTTTGTCAAGCCCCCATCTGACGTGCTTCACATCCCATAATCGAGTTTGTGCCTTCTCTCCTCCCGTCCCCACCCTCCATTAGCTTCTTGCACTTTAAACTCCAGCTGAGGGTCTCCTCCAGGGTCAGCGTGGCCCTGCATGTGCTCTGGTGACAGCGGGCTAAAGCTCCTTCTGGTGGTGGCTGGTGTCAAAGGGGTCCCTGTGCCCTCAAGGTGCCATAATTAGGTAATTGTGTCAAGGGTGAGTCGTGGCTCCCGCCCCACATTTCTACTCAGGTTGTGATTCACTCCTTGGAGCACACAGAGCACAGCGCCCCCTGCTGGCGTGGTGTTCTCCCACTCACGCTTGCTTCTTTACTGTCTGGACCTTCTCTGGTCCCAGCAAAGCTCGTTGTTTGACTTGTGTTTCACATTCTGTCTGAGACCCCCACTGCAGGCCGTTAAACTGTTTGCGCCATTTTTAACTTTTACATAACCAGCGTATCTTATTGTTACATTTAAAGGGGCCCAACTGTAGAGGCACTTTGTCTCTTTTTGGTTTTCATTGTTGTTGGAAAGCCATTATGTAATAAGGCCATCCTCGTGTAGTCAGCTGGAACCTAAAACGATCAATGGCTGCCCTGGTCACCTGGTACCTGCCCTGGCAGGTGTGCCCTCTCCGGCTCTGTGCAGCACGTGGATATCCAGGGCACTGCAGAGTTCAACGTCGCGTCAATCAGGACAAAACACAACACACACTTAATGCCAGGGTGCGTTCAGCCAAAGGAGCACACCCAGCGGCCAAATTACACTCGTCTGCTTAGCACCCGCCACCCGCAGGCACAGCCTGGCGTTTAGGCAAAGCAAACATCACAGACTTCCAGAAATGGTCGACTGGCCTTGGGGATGAGGGGGCGGGGGGTCCGGCGTCCTGTGGCCGTGGGGCTTCTGATCTGGCAAGAACCACTGAATGCTGACCCACCTGTTAGAATTCATGTGTCCTGAGCGGCGATGACGCAAACCCACGGAAAATCCATGTGGAGATCCGGCAGATCCAGGAGTTCTGCTATCCAAGCATTCAACTCTCCAAACCCGTTCACTGCATTCGTGGGTCGGAGAGACAATTCACATGCAGAGCCACACTCATCCACCCAGTCATCTCTTCAATCAGTTATTCATTTTACAAATCTATCTATCTATCTATCTATCTATCTATCTATCTATCTATCTATCTATCTATCTATCTAATCCTGCCAACTACGCTATCTATCTATCTATCTATCTATCTATCTATCTATCTATCTATCTATCTATCTGTCCTTTCACACCCTATCTGGGGGTCAATTTTTGGCTCCTCAGGTGCGAATTGTGGGTCAAGGTGGGTAACGCGTTGCTCATCCAGGGTCTGCATGTTGGAGCTCCCCCTAGTGTCTCCCTAAAGGCCTGACCTCTCCATTTCGGCTAATGAGGCCCACTGTGTACTATGAGGGTCCCGGCGACCCCAGTTGAGCCTCCCGTATTTCCCTTTGCTGGCAGCAGTGATGACCTAATCAGGTTGCATGCTGGCAGCTGCTGGGGCATTTTGTGGGTTTCGTTTTTCTGTTTTTCATTGGCGTGCATGAGTCGCACTTGCTGCAGCTGTTACATAACGGTTGGCATCGCTGCCCGCGGGCGCACTTTCCTAACCCGACGTGCTCCTCAGTGATCTTATGCTGGCTGTTCATTTCTAAATCCGGTATCAATTTGGTTGCATTCCAGTGACCCCTAGCAGAATATGAAAGCCTCAGCCCCCACCCATGACGATGGCTGCCTTTATGTCTTGTGTCATGTGTCAACATGAATTTGTGACAAAGATAAATGGATTAAAGGGCCAAGCCGTTCAGAAGCCGCAACATCCCTCACAGCTCGAAGGTATTTGACGCCGACGCAGAAATGAAACGTGAAATAAACGGAACAAAAGTGTGAAGGGGGGGCGGGGGGGCTCCAGGATCAATAAAAGTGAAGGCTCAGCTCCACCTTGGCCTGCTAGGAGAAGCTCAGCTTAAGAATGAAGTCGGGGTCAGAGAGTCAAAGTCTGAAAAAATCTGCAGATGGAGAAAGAGACGGTGGGCCGGGGGAAGACCCCTGAGCTCCTCTGTCATGGGCTGGAGCTTAAGTGAGGCTTCAGATCAGACGTATTTAATTCAATAATAAAGTCGTACACTTCTTACATTTCTCACAAACTAAGCTCCAGGCCTTTGGCTAATCGTGACTAACACTGAGAGTAGTGCATGGCCTATGGGACTCGGCCCACCCTTGTGAACTCTGGAGCATTTGTCATTTAACTTCATCAAAAAATTCACTCTGAGCCTTTTTATTTATTGAATATTCTTTAAACAGCAAACCTCTCTATAAAATGTTAAGGGTTGAGTCTGTCTGTCATGCCATTAGTCGCAAAGCCCTGAGCCAGAGTCAAGATCTTGGTCTTCATCAAGAACTGAAGATGTGATACACGCTGCTCTAGTAAAAATGGCGTATTCTCTTTTAACTTTTTGGGGTCCGCGTCTTCCTTACAGCAAACTACTCGAGAGGGCGACATGGCAGAAAGGACAAGAAGAGCGGCAACATCTGCTGAGCATCAGGCACATCGCAAAGGCCGCTCACAGCTAAAGAAGCTGAAGAACCTGCCCAGGTATTCAGGCACCTGTGGCATGGGGTAGAAAAGGGCAAAGGGCTGCAGGGGGCGCCCATCTGTGCCACTGGCCACACAACCAGAGCGACCTGCGGCTTGTCTCTTCTCAAAGTACACCTCGGATGTGATGCCCATTCTTTTTTTCAGTAATCCTTCAGTGAAGACGCCCTTTACTTTGTGTGTGCGTGTTTTATTTCTTTAAGCCACCGCCGCCGCCGCTGCCTCAGCTGCTGCTATACAAACAAATCTCCATTGAAGGGACTCGCAATCCGGGCTGCCAGGCGTGATGTCAGTGTAGCCATGACGACAATGCTGTGAGCTTATCTGTGGCCCTGTCCTGGACGAGCCGCGCTCAAGGGCTTTGCTTCTCATTTTCATCTCAGAGTTGAACTCATTATAAGAAAGAAAGAAAGAAAGAAAGAAAGAAAGAAAGAAAGAAAGAAAGAAAGAAATCTCTAATAAGCTTCAAGATCGATGGTATATTGGAAAGGCACTATATTAGATAGATAGAAGTGAAAGGCACTATAAAATAGAGTGTTAGCTCCATAGCTATGTACAACATTATACAACTAGTAGATTGAGAGAAACATGTGTAAGGCACTATATAACATATGTAACATATCATTTTCCATCCCAAATCCTGCCGACTACACCAATGTAATCAAGAAGAAAACTGAGGAACAAAAAAGAAGGGTTAGGAGTACTGGCTGGTAAACCTTGTTTAATGAAAATAATGAAAAAGGGGAAAATAAACAGCACACGCGGGTTCAAAAACAAGGTGGCATTCAGCCAGACTAAAGCAGAGGTGAGGAATCAAGCTGCCCATCTTCCTCAATGGACCTCAGATGATCACCCGCTTCAGCACCTCTGAGCTTTTTAACCTTGAAGTGCAGGACAACATGACAGGAGTGGAAGTTGAGTCTTACGTCATCTGGCTGGCAAGTGTCAGAGCTGTTGATAGAAAAGGAAAAGTAGTTAGTAAGAGCGCCCCCTCTCTATTTGGGGAGGTATCAAAAATAGATAGATAGATAGATAGAAGTGAAAGGCACTATATAATAGATAGATAGATAGCGTAGTTGGCAGGATTTGATAGATAGATAGATAGATAGATAGATAGATAGATAGATAGCGTAGTTGGCAGGATTTGATAGATAGATAGATGAAAGGCACTATATGATAGATAGATAGATAGATAGATAGATAGATAGATAGAAGTGAAAACACTATATGATAGATAGATAGATAGATAGATAGATAGATAGATAGATAGATAGATAGATAGATGAAAGGCACTATATAACAGATAGATAGATAGATAGATAGATAGATAGATAGATAGATAGATAGATAGATAGATAGATAGAAGTGAAAGGCACTATATAATAGAGAGTTAGCTCCATAGCTATTTAAGACATTATATGACCAGTTGATCGAGAGGAACATGTGTAAGGCACTATATAATAGACATGATTTCCTTCTTCTTTATGGCCTCTTTTTTCACGTAGGCCTCAAGCCTGCTTCTTGAGTTTGGGCCCCGGCTCTCTTTGCGTCTTGCAGACTTGCTTTATGTTTTAGGCCACACTGGTGTTCCGAGGCCTGGTTTTCAGGGTGAAGCCTTTTCTAGGCTTTGTAAAGAGGGCAGCAGTCTAAATGTCTCAAATCTTGAACCTGGTTGTGCCACCCCTTCACTTCTTCCCATGACCGTTTTGGGGGTCGCCTCTTCAGCAGTACACCCTCCGTGATTAAGCAGCTGGACTGTAAGACCCAAAATCTCAGGTTCTTCCCAAGTGTTGGTGACAAAGTACTCTCGTGACCTAAATACTGCTTCAGCAGGGCTACCAATGGGAAGGCGCTATATAACTTAAATGCTGAAGCAGCATGGAGGTTAAGTGAGTAAACCACAAGGAAGCAGATATTGGGCTCAATGGCCCCTTGAGACCCCGAGTGAGGCGGTGCTCTCACGCCATACTTACAGCATGTATGAAGTGTTTGAAGTTTCTCTCAATATGCAGATTCATGAACATTTCCAGCAGGTTGCCCCCTTGTGGCTAAGAACTGGACTATCAAGCACAAAGCCTCAGGTTCCACTGCAAGTGCCCACAGGTGGCACTTACTGCATGTAGGTGGGCAGACAGCGTGGCCACTCCCAGCTTTGTTCACTTTTTTTTAGTTTTCTATTGCCTGCCCATTGCAGGTGACCAACAGCCATCGATAGGCCAGACGTCCACATGACCGTCATCATCAAGTTCTACAATGAGGACCCTGAATACAATGAGGACTGATCATTTATGTGAGGTAGAATGTCTAGAGGGGGCTGGGTGGTCTCGTGACCTGGAACCACTGCAGATTTTATTTTTTTCTCCAGCCGTGTGGAGTTTTTTTTTCTGTTTTTTCTGTCCTCCCTGGCCATCGGACCACCTTACTCCTTTTCTATGTTAACTAATGTTGTCTTATTTTAATTCCTTATTTTGTCTTTTATTTCTCTTTTCTTCATCATGTAAAGCACTTTGAGCTCATTATTTGTATGAAAATGTGCGACAGAAATAAATGTTGTTGTTGTTGTTGATACGTCCATTTGGTGGGGGAGGAGGGGGGAATGGAGGGGAGTGCAAAGTCCACCCTGTCCAGTGTGATTTAGAGCAGAGGGGTGGGCAATGCCACTGAGCTTTAAGGTACCCCCTAGCCACCTCAGGCCACAGGGGCACCTCCAGAAGAAAGGCAGCCACAGGGACACTCAGATTCTCACAGCCACAGCCGCCCAATGGCGCAGTACTCCCGGGGCTGCTGGGAATTGCAGTCCATTTTAAGTAGCACTGTGACAGACTTGGGGATCAAAATACGACAAGATGGCAAAGCCACACTTACTTAAAAATGTGTCTCGTCGTGTGAGGCTTGGCGTCTCCTGCCCGAATCTAAGCTTGGCACCGCCTGGCAGCCTTTGTCTTTCAACCTCTTGAACAAGCATCCTGCGCCTGCACATCTCTGTGTGAAACACAATCGGTCGCGTGAAACGAGCAGGACGCTGCGTCCCACTGAAAGTTGCTCTCGTGTCACCGGTGTGCCGGATGTCTGCCATCTGGGCGCTGACCGTGGCCTCAGGTTTCCATTTTTAATTATGAATATGAAGGAGCTGTGTCAGGATGAAATGCCATTGTGACCTGAGCAGCAAACTGACATGCGTGGGCACCGACATGGCACTGCAAAAGTCAGAAAGGTGGGAGCGACAGAATTCCGTCCATCCATCCATCAAGGCGTTTTCTAAATTTCATCTTCCCAGTGTAAAGTCCCAAAGAGCTGCAGGCTATGTGGCCGGCCTCAGGTGTGAGGCAAGAACCACCAGTGGACAGAATGCCAGCACCAGCTATTGCCAGTCATTCAGTCACACAAAGTCACCAGCACCATTAGAGTCAAGGTGGGAGCTACAGCTGGCTCTGGACGGACCACCACAAATTCATTAGGTAGCTGGCTAATTCATCCATAGTACATGAATGTGTCACAGAGAGGATCAGGACACGAGCCAGCACTGGGTTTGAGACCACTATGTCACTCGCTCACTCACTTAGGGGAGCCAACGCCTTAACTGACAGCAGTGACAGCACTGTCACTCATTCACTCACTCACTCACTCATCCATTCTTTCACTGTATGAACCTGCCTTCTCCAGTTAAGGTTGAAGGCAAAGCCCAGAAGAGCCAAGAGGTTGGAATCAGACAGCAGTGCCATTCATTCATTCATTCATTCAGCCAGTCAGCTCCGTCATTCCAGTGCGTGGTTGCAGCGTCAGATACAACGATGAAGCTACACGAGTCATTCCTGCATTCATTCAGCGTATGATCCGACTTCATCTAATTCAGGGTTACAGGGTGCCAGCACCTGCTCTGGCCAGGAAGTCAGTGAAATGTATTCATTCATTCATCTTCTGAATTTTAATTCCAACATTGTGGTACAGGAAGCCAAAGCCTATCCAGGCAGCATCAGTAGAGGCAGGACCTCCTTCTTCTTTCATTCATTTCCTGATCTCTCTTAATCTAACACACGGTTGCTGGTGCCAGTCTTAGCGATATCACCAACAAGGAAGAAGCTACCCTTGGATGGGCACATTTCATGACCTTTGCACAGCCCTTTGCTGTTGTGCCACCAGGGCCAGCCAGCCATCTGGAGCTGGGCATGGGGTGGCGGTGGTCATCTAGGCCCACTCATGCCATCTGCAGAGCTCCCGTGTTCAACATGTGGTCTCACTGTGGGCCTCTGTCCACCCTCACGGTGCCCGGCACACCTTCTGTGGCAGCAGTTCAAGCACTCCAACCTGCCAACAGGGCCATAGTGTCCATTCTGGTGTTCACGCCCAGCGCCAGCCAACTGTAAACCTAACAGTGGGGGTCCCACCTGCAGCAGTGTGCCGCCTTTCACTTTCCATTTACTTTCCTCCCACTCGCTTCTCAAGGCCAAGAGTGACATCGATGACAGCCAGGTGCTGTGCCTACGCGGGCCAAGGGGTCTCATTAAGATACCCGCTATTGAGACACCTCAGCTGCGTTTAGGGTCACAAATCTCCGAGCCAGTCCTGGCAGCACTGGGCATGAGGAAGGAGCAGCTCATACAGAAGCCACACCAAAGCGCAGTGTCCAGGGGGGTGGCAGTGCGATGGCGCTCTCGCTCTCTCTTTGCCAGTCTCTCTCAGAGGACCTTTTTCTCAATGAGGTTTTCTTCTCTTTTATTTATTTGGCCTTTTTTTCCTATGAAAATGATTCCATCTCCAAGGCAACAGAAAATTCTATTAACTTAATTGATTTTTCCCGTGAACTCACTCATCGATTTACTACACACACACACACACACACACACACTCACACTCATTACTCAAGTGGTACTCTATTTTTAGCGAATAATGAAAGTGTGAAAGAGCAGCCTGTGGCGTCTGACTGCCTGATTAATGAAGGAGGACATCACTGAGAGCAGCGGAGGGACTGGGGACACGCCCATCGCCCCGCCCCATCGGCCACGCCCCTATCCCTCTGCTTCACCTCAGTGCTTCCTGAACTCTCAGCGGTGACAACACAAAGACACCCAGTCAGGCATCACCACCTGGCAAGCAATCTCAAGGGCATGTGCCCGAAGGTCCAACAAAGACATCTGCCTGGTGGATGTTTCAAACGAAGGTATGCGGGGAGTGGCCACCCGCTTTAGTGTCCCGCTGGAGGTCCACATCGACATACTGTGACAGTGTGCCCGTGGCACCGTCAGTTATGTTCATCACTAACACAGGACGGGAGGTCCGCCAGCATCCGTCAGGCTGTGCTGAAGTGTCTCGGGGTCCGTGGAGGAGCGGAGAGGGGCACGATTTTGTGATCGGGTGCAGCTCATTGGCTCTCTGTGGGTCATTAAGGAGGCTCCTACACTCACGGGGCCATAGAAAGGGAGAAAGAAAGGCGAAGGGGGAGAGAGAAAGCGCAGGATCGAGCGGGTGGGTCAGTGCAATAGAAAGGAGGTGACACACTCAGAGGGCACAGCAGTAGAGCAAAGGGGTAAGCTCAGCGGAGATCGTGGTCTCCAAGGGTCCTGCAGAAATGAGGGGGACGAGGGAGCCAGGCTCAGGACTATGGACTGCGTTCCCAACCTTGTGGGTGCCAGGGAGAGGGGGCACAGGGGACATGATTGGCTGTTGTGCTTTTGTACTGCTACTTGCTGTTGTGTCCTCCCTTGTCTCAATCTGTCCTCAGTTACGACTATCGATGTCCCAGAAAATGGAAGATGCCCATGGCTACAGTCACCAGGGCCATCACACGGGCCCCCTCAGGAGCCTTCAAGGACACCAGAAAGAGATGGCACAGGAGGAGCAGCACTGGAGTTTCTGTCACTGCCTTTGAGTGTTTGCCTAGAGACAGCCAGCTGAGCCCACCCCAGATTTGAAAGGCTGTAATATCTCAAAACACCACAGGGGAGAGGATCACTGTTAACCCCTGGCTTGTATGGAGCAAGAAATCTTTACAGAGGGGGAATTAACTGAATGAGAAGGGCAAAAAAAAAAAAAAAATACAACAAAGTGCAAAAGCAGAACTCGACTAAAAGGGAATTCAAGGCAAAGTGAAATCCACCAAGAACCAGCCGAGGATCGGCGGCAAAGAGTCACGAAGCTGAACTGAAAATCAAAGAAAATCACCGCAGTCACCAGAGGGCATTGAAAAAGAACTGCAATTCCCAGGGTGCCTTGATACTGTTGGGGGCGGTGCCTTAATGGTGATGGACAGGTGGTCCCGCCTCTCAACAGATCCACCCAGAAAATAGAAGAAACGGTGAGAGAACCGCTGGACGCACGGAGATTAATAAATAACAACTAAGGAGATAAAAACTAATAGATAGTTCATAATTAAAGAAAGGGAGAGGAAGTGCTTGAAACAGGAGCCAGCCTGGCATGACACTAACATCAACTATAATATAATATAATATAATATAATATAATATAATATAATATAATATAATATAATAACTTAAACTTGACCGACTCACTCAGGATTGGCCAGTTAGTTAGTTAGTTAGGTCACACACTGATCCACCTGATTAGTGATGGATGCCCCCCGTCCTATGGAATGAGGTGGGTGACGTCGGCTAACGCAGCCAGTATAATGTTATATAGCGCCCTGTCACAGATGACTTTGTTCCCAGTAGTTCCGGGAGAGGCTCTGGCCCTCGGTAAGCCTGAATCTGTTTAAGCCCTGGCCCGTATGAACCCAATCTGATCAAACCAGCTTCACCATCACACAACGGGCGTCACTCCGGTGGAGTGCCATCGGGCGCATCAATAAGGTTTGTAAGTTTTTTAGCAATAGGAGCCCAAAGCAGGTGAAGTGACTTGCTCCGGGTCGCACAATGGTGGCAGTAGTGGGATTTGTACCCACAATCTCAGGGTCCGACATTCAATGCCTTAACTACTTTGCCACACTTAAAGGAGACTACTGACAAGCAGACCAGTGCCCCCAGTCCCTCGCTTGGCTGACACCAGCTGCCTAGTGATTCCCACAATGGAGAACAACAGGAAGTGAAAGTGAAGCCATGAAATCAATGGAGTGGTTTGGGCGTTTGTTATTCTCCCAATTCTGTGGCCCCTGCCACCCACCGCTGTCCCTAACTCATCACTTGTCCCCGAGTGGTTGCCCGAAGTCCATGTGCCAGCGGTTCTGCGTCTCCTCATTCCACAAGTGAGGCTTCTGGCCACGGCGACGGCAGCGACACACACACACACACACACACACACGGTGGCGTTCTGTGCTGCTCAGGCACCGAGGAGTATTTTTAACACCCCGGCTGAAGAAATCACCTTGCTGTGAAAATTCACATTCCGCGGTGCCTTGGGCAAGGTGAAAAGTGACTTTTAAAATAGAAGCTCATTTCATGCCGCTGAAATATTCATCTGTTCCAGTTCACGGGCCGGAACAAACACGAGGAGGGAGGTGATCCAAAAATAGTGGCGAACGCGCAAAGGAGCCAAAATTGGAAAGGCGGGGTGGGTGTGGGCACACACGGGGGTTGGGCTACACCGCTGCATGGACCCCAAGCACCCCGCAACATGGGCGTTAGTGGCAAAGAAGACGAGCCGTGGGCACAAGAAGAGTCTGAGCAGCAGGACAAACATTTAAGGAATGGCACTTTAGAATCACCTGAAATCCAAAGGACACGGCCGGAACAAGGATGGCAAGTAAAAGTCGAGCGTGGCAGGAAAGAAGGCCACCACTAATAAGAACGATAAAATACATTTTATTGATATAGCGCCTTTCTCATACTCAAGGCGCTTACTGAAACCATCCTGCTGCTTGTGGGCATCTGATGGCAATCCAGGCAGCACTGGGCAGTCAATGCCACACCTGCAATGGGCAGAGTCACCTGCTTGGAGTGGAAATTTCAACAATTAGGAAAAGGATGGCACACTGCTGGCACGGGCACTTGGGTTCCAATGGCTCTTTTGATTGTAGTTTATCCCCAAGTTCTAAACACATGACACTCTGAACATACAAAGTAAATCCTATAAATCTAATACTGTAGGAGGCCAACCAGGGTACCAGGATAATGCGGGCACCACTCATGCACCTATTGACAACTAAGCAGGGTTTGTTTTACATCCACCCATTTTCCAAGCCTGCTTCTCTTCAGCTGGGTGGCAGGAAAGGAAGCTGGTGCCCATCCAAAGGAGTAGCGGGCACAAGGCTGCAACAATCCCGATTGACCAATCATGGCACTGAAATGGACTGTTATATCACAACACAACATTCTCAGACTCGCTTAATCCAAGGGGCTGCAGCCTTTCCTGGCAGCACCGGGCACAATGCAGGAAGCAGTCCGTTCACATGTGCCACTTTCATATTTGGCCAATCCACCTAACGTGTGCTCCTTTAGGTATGTGGGAGTCAAATATTACATTCTGCCAGTGGTGTGGGGGGTGGGCAACAAACTGGGGAGATTTGGTGGAGGTGAGGGGTTCAATGGCACGGATTGGCACAGAATGTGTGGAGTCTTCTGGACAGGACCTCCGACAACCTCGAATGGCACTTAGCGACTTGAGAGGAGACGTGAATGGGTGAAGGGCTTTTTAATTAGGTCCTCTGATATTAAAATCAATGAGGGAACAAATGAACACATGAATGAGTGATAATGGACGTCCAGTCTGAACGTGTGGCGGCCTCGTGAAGGACTCAGTGGTGAAAACGAATGAATGAATGAGTCCACCAGTCTGAGACTCTCCAGCAAACTGGGATGGGGTCTCGCTTTATCATGTGAAGGAATGAACGAATGAACGGGAAGCATTAAAATGCCATTGCTGTCTGCATTTCCAGTGTCCTTGTATGGGACCTACTGCTTTACAATGAGGTGCACTGTGGTGGTCTATGGGACTGGTTTGTTCCTGCCTTGCACCCACTTTGGCTGGAGTGGCGATGAACACGAATGAGATGAGTCACGGGTACAAGCGAAGTGTTCCCAAGTTACACGGCGTGTCACTTTCTGTCCTTCTTTCATCCTCTTCTAATCTGCTGGGTTGCGCCGCTGCTTTCATGCGCTCATAAAGCCGTTGCTTACTCATCGATCCTTTTCCGGGATAATGGATGTTGCCATTTAAACGGAGAGCGATGAGAGATAACGCTGCCGTCATGTCGCCGGGTATCATTTTTTGCTGCCAGCCCTCGCCGCTCATCGCCTCGCTGCTATTTGTTTTGCAGATTTGCTTCTCCATCTCGCTGACAGGCCTCAAGTAATACTCAATCCCCCCGTCTGCACGTCTCCCCCTCTGTTGTTTTCTGTTTTTTTCCTCGTTTCTTTTATTAAGGATGGTGCCTACCTGCCGAACGAGACACGTGCCCGTCTGGCCCTATCGATGCCAGGGTAGGGCCGAGCCCCTAACTGTGGGATTCACTGAAGGGTTTACACAGACGCACTCGAGACTACTGATGAGAATGGCGTAGTAGGCAGGATTTACCACCTTTGCCCGAGTGGGTGGGTGCCTCAAATGTCAACTTTGGGACTGCGTCCTGCTCCTGGGGGTCCACTTTGATAGGAAATGACTGAAAAATAAAAAAAAGACCGCAATAAACAAAAGCAGCCCCTTTATATGTAAAGATTTTTACAAAATCAGCCCCTTAAAAAAGTCTTCAGTCTGGGATCTTTCACAGTGCTGTCTGTTACAGAATGAAAATTCTTCACCGAAACCGAAGCGTTGGCGATTCACCCCCTTGTTGGCAGTCCCACCTCTCTCAGTCGTCTTCTCCATAAGCCTCTGTGTCGTTTTGGTGACAGGCGAGTTGGGCAGCGGCAAAGCACAGCAGTGTGGTGGTCTTGTCACAGATGGCACTCTGGTCAGGGGGGCGCTGGCTGGCCTTCTCAAGGGCATCCATTATCTTCAAGTCGAGCCTTTCCATTGATGCTCTGGCAGACAAATGTCCTCTGCATTGGAATCCTTCTGGTTTTCCTGCAGGGTGGGCACAGTGCTCATGATGCCGCACATGCCCACCACGTAAAGGGAAGCAGCCGTCACCACCTGTACTGGTCGGCGGTCCTGTGACCACACCTTTAATAGGACTGTGTATTTACCCAGTGAGGGTTGCCCATTGGAGTATTAGACCTGGCGCATGGCACCTTAGGTGGCATATCTTATCAAACCCTGGATACACACCAAGAGGAATGCCAGGATTGCTCTTTGTGGTTTCCTGATATAGCACATCTCCCTTCACAAGCCCACAAACCAACATGAACACAGAAGGTGCTGGGGTCTCCCAGTATGAGAGGGCTCTGTGGTGGGCCGACAGCCCCTTTGTTCCTCTCATTTGTGCTCCCTTCTCAATCCTCTTGATGTTGTTGTTTTATTTCAGGTCCTTATTAGGATGCGGCCCAGCTGGATAAGTTACACGCATGTGGGGTCTGAGATTTATTAGCAGGGAAATCGAGATGTGTGCCATACAGGCAGAGGGCACAGGGGGTGGGGGGGAGACACTTCTGGAAGGATTATTACAAAACCAGAATCTTCACATTCCTTATAGCTATCAAGTATTCCTGGTATGGCTGAACATGAACCAGGTACAGGGCCATCTGTGGAATTCCCATCTGGAAAAACAGCTGATTCAGGGTAAAGAGACCCCCTCCCCGGCCCCCCACCCCACTCAGCCACAGCAAGAGCAGCCAACGCCTGAACTCCAGCAACTTGTTCAACTTCTTCTACAGACAGATAGTCGGACTGTTTCTGGAGTTGGGGGCTCTTTATTTGAACTCTGGGACCCTCTGTTTTCTTTATCCTCTCCTCGATTGGCCGTTTCTCTTCAAAGGTTAAGCAGACCCCTCAATCCCTAACATCTGATGTCACAAAACTCACCCAGTGACGTGTGATCTGCATGAGTCCTCCTCGACCGCTCCGGCGGTGGCAGCTTTGAGATGCACACAGAAGTCCTCCGTCCCCCTCAGGTTGTCATATCGTTCTGTCACTGTTTGCAGGGTTCCCTTTAATGGTGGACACGGAGGGACGATTAAGAAAATGGAGTGGGCAGCAAGGAGCCGCCTGCCGCCACGTCAGACACACACACTTACTCACAAACACACTCACTCAGACTCATGCACTCAACTTCAGACACTCTCACACTCACTCACACACACACTCACATTCATACACTCACACTCCTTACACACTCACTCTCGCACATACACTCTCACACACTCACACCAACACACACTCACTTACACATACACTTGCACACTCACTCACTCGCACACGCACGCACACACACTCACTTACACACTCACTCACACATACACTTGCACACTCACACAGAGTCATTTCAATTCCATGTCAAACAGCTCAGGCCCATTCTAAGCCCCCGGGTCTGCAGTTGTGCCCCCAAATGTGCAGGTTGTCCTCGGATTGCGGGGTGTGCCCTCGTGCCGTGGCCTCAGCTGGCATCTAGTCCAGTTGAACCATTTGCCCTTTAATAGAGAAGGCAGGTTTGTGAAGTGGCCTAACTGACAAATCCATGAGGAAAGGCGCTCAGTACAGAACACAGGCCTAGTTTTTGGTGTTTGAGAGCCGCCAAAACTCAACACCTTGATGGCCGTGGCCATGTGATAAGACATAAAATGGCGGGCATCATAAACAATCCACAGGATGGCGATGCCCGGCGGTCTCACTAAAACGTTCAAATCCAGCGACTAAAGTATAAACCCAAGAATGGCGTCTGCATGGAGCACAACCTTCAAGTTGGTGCGGTTTGCACTGTGGCTGCCATTTCCTGTCAAATTCTGTGACACGAGACCCCCGTTTTCGTTTGCTTTTGTGGTGGCTGTGAAGCGGGTGGTGCGAGCCACGCCAGTCTGGATGAGGGTCAGCAGATGGGGAGGAAAACGTTGAATTCTGAAACGAGAGCCGAGTTCCACTGGCCATTAGGAAGACACGCCAGCATCCGATTGCGTCTCTGGTTTCTTGTCACCTCTTCCATTACTCCTTTTTTAGGTTCGACTAATTAAGCATCCATTATTAACGTCCCATTGTGCTCGATGCTTCCATTCAGACGTCAGCCACTCAGATGAGCCTCAGCGGGCACACGCCACCCAGACCAGGGCACGACAACACCTCTCGGTGATGAGCCACACCCATGTGTGGCAGGGGTTCTAATTCAAGGGGGAGGTGGGGTGGGGGTCAGGGGTCACAACAATGACAACACCTCATTTATTGGATGGGAGGGGCCATTTTACCTGGTGGGCCAACCACTTATTTATATCACGTGTGGCCACAAGGGGGCACCTAACCCCGAAATCCCAGACGTGCTGACCACAACTCAGCTCCAGTCCATAAAGACTCAAACCAGTAGCTTATTTCCAGTCCACAGTACTCAAGTAATGCTGACTTCAAAGAGCCATAACCTGCCCTTCCTCTGTCATCGGGTGCCAGCGGGCTCCTGGAAGGGTCTTTCTTGTCATGTTGGTGCCCAAGGCTGACCAGATTCTCCACTCTTTATTATGGAGGCTTTACTGGAATGCCTTGAGCCCCGGACCCTCACCACAATGTCAGCTGGTGTAGTTCCCCCATCCACTTTCTTTTTATACCTGAAAGCCCAGACAGGACAGTGGGCTGCAACTCCAGGTGTAATGTTAAGAAGCTCTGCTCTACAGGATAAGGGGAGCCTCCCTCTAATGGCACCCCAGGTCTGATGAGAGGGGTGCTGCCACCCAGTGTACTGGGGAGCACTTGGTCCTGGGTGGCAGTCTGTCCATCTCCTCTAACGGCCTCCCGGCTGACTTAGGGTACACCAAACATCCTGGCTCGTATGCCAACCCACCCGTGTCCGCCTACACACACCTATCAGGTGAGCAAGTTGTTGGATTTCAATTGTTACTGACTCTTTGTGATTCTGCCATCCCATCACCCATCTTGCACCCCCCGCTTATCCTGAGTAGGACTGTGAGGAAGCAGCAAACACGGGGGGCAGGGCTGGGGCAACGCCTGGACGGGGAGCCGGCCCACCACAGGATGAACACACACACAAATGAGCACGAGCTTCATACGGAGAGCCTTCACTCCCAAGTACTTGTGGGGTGGATGGCAGCTCACACTGATTGTGCAGGGTCACTTTGCATTTTCCATTATTATCTGGAACTTCTTTTGTGATATGCGGTTATTTATACCCACAGCTTGATAAGATGGCAGGCGACACTGTGCTGCTTATTACAGCACACAAGAATGGCATGAAGGTGGGAGGCCTCCAAAACAGAGCCAAAAACCAGGCCAGACCCCCCTACTAGCCTGCCCAGATAAAGTTCACTCCCGGGCAGCCCGAGTGCCAACTCTGACAGCGGGCTCTACCAACACCAGTCCAAACGGGGCTTTCGATTCAAAAGTGCAAAAAAGAAGATGGCAGAGTCCCAAGAATATCTTCAAAATGCCCAACAAGGGAGGGGATTACCATCAACCCCTGGCCTGTGTAAGAAAGGGCAGCAAAAAGAACTTTCACAGTATGAAGAACTGATTGATTATCACAAATTTTAAAAATAACAAATTACCCCCAAATGGTAACAAAACAAAAGGATCTGCCAGAAAGACAATTCACGGTGACCGAGTCCAAGTGGAAAAATCCAGGAAAACAAAATCCAAAGACTGGCAAAATAGTCGAAATAAGGGCAACACCCACCCACACAAGTGTCACCTTCAGCACGGCGCATGCACCTGAGCCACAAGGAGCTCGTTTTATAGGCCGGGGGGGGCGGTGCTGTAGCAGTGAGGTAATGGTAGCCCCGCCTCCTGGGCCCACCCACAAAATACAAAAAACAGCAGAGAACTAAATAACAGGTAAAATCAAATGGACTGTGAATACAAAATTAGACAAAGAACATAAGCGAACATTATTAACATAAAGGACAGAACAATATTATCATAAAAAAAGAAACTGAAACAAAAGCAATGTTGCTTAACAAAGCCACCCAAGTTCTTTCTCCTTTGAGTATCCGTAAACTCGGATGGTGACGTTTCTGACAGGCCGATTCTGAACGCAGCCTTTGTGGGTGGAGCCCCCTAGAAGGCGGGGCCCTGCTGACATCACTGCTGCTGGCTCCTCCCTCTCTCTATAAAGGGCTGAGAACTGAGAGATCCAGCAGCGGATTATGGAGTTGGGATTTCAAATGTTGTAAGGAGGTCGTGTTTTCTTTTTTCTCGATTTACTCTTTCTACGAACTTTCTGCTCTCGCTCATGGATTTTGCGTTCAGATTGTGTTTTGGGGACTTGCTTGCTTGGGGCTGCCCTTTAGGCAACTCGTTTTGCTCTTTGTGTGTAGTCTCATTATATTTTCCTAAATAATTTTTACGTTTTTTTTAAAGATTCTTTGTTGGGCCTTCTGTGCTCAAACCAGAGGTTTACAGTCATCCTCCTCCTTGTGGGGGTCGTCGGTCTATTCTTGGATCAATTCTTTTAAGCCATGTTCCCATTTTTAAGGCCTGCTAGACCGGAATGTGGCAGTTAGTAGTTAAAGTCAGCTGGATTAGGGTGGGCGTCTGCTGAGGGTCCCGGCCTGCCTTTGGCCGATCATTTTGGAGGCTTCACACCACGTTTTTAACTCCCAATTACAACAAATCATTAACAGAATTCAGCAAGTAATAGCAAAATGAACAACGAAAAGACCAAATAGAAAGCAAGAAGGCAGGCGTCAACCCCGGCTGTGCCATGACAGCTGCCCGGGTGGGCTCTGGCTTCTCACAAGGGGCTTCACCAGCTGATTATAGTCCGTCCATTGTGGTAAGCCGCTTACCCCACGGTGTATATTCCTCCCTTAAAGTTTCCACCATTGAGATTCTGTCCAACATCTGCAGGGAGAGGAAGACCTGACTGCCCGCTTTTGTTTTAAAGGAGAGGCCATTAAAGAAGGCGCTAAAGTGTGAAATGAAGTGTGAGAGGCAGCAGCGCTTAACGCCAGGCTGGACCCCTGCCGTGCTCCCAGAGGTCATTCACGGTGTGGGATGAAGACATTGTTAGGAGTTGGCATGGTGGCTCAAATGCCAGGCTGGCCACTGTCTGTGTGGCACTTGTATGTTCTGCCCGTGTCCTTCTCATCACATACCAACAATTTGTGCGTGTGTGTGGTTGTGTGTGTGTTCTAAACCGACCGCAGGGCAGTAAGCGTGCCCAGTTCCTACCTCACACCCTCTGGTGCCCGCTGACAGGCCTCGGCCTCCATCACCTTGAAATGCTTTATGGACATTTGGAGCGACCGCATCCAAAATAACCCAAGCGGCCAAATCTGTTTGAGCTCCTCCTCGGTTGGAGGTCAGCCTGCTTTCTACAGACCCGCATTGCCACACGTTATTTTTAACGCCAAGACTAGGGTTCCCCGCACACTGGGTTGTTTTTATCGCACCCTAACACTGCACTTCTCATTCATCCATTGCAGACTTTTTCCCCCATCAGTGCCATTGCACTAAATGACAAGGACAAATGCCCGTTCATTCTGGATGCCCTTTCAGTTCTCTTTATGCCAGCTTAGTGCCAAGGTGCTGTTATTGTGCACTTTTGTTCTCTGTCCTCTCAGTCTGACTGCTGTGCTATTTCCCCTGTCAGCTGAGCTGTGTGCCAGGATTAGCTGACCTCATCAGCAGATGGCATCCCAAACTGTGGAGTCTATGCTGTCACCAGCCAAATTAAGAACAGAGGCTAAAATAAAATTGGGAAAGAGTCCTGCTTAAAGCGCCACACACACACACACACACACACACACACACACACACGCCACTCTCCTGTTGACGAGACCTGCCAAAGCTTTTTATGGAAGTGTATTGTGTCTTTTCTCATTGGTTGTCTCAGCCTAAGGGTGTGGCCTAAACCCCAGGTATAAACGTCCAATTAGGCGTTGAGGAAGCATTACAGAGAAACAGAGAGAGAGAGAGAGAGAGAGAGAGAGAAAGCATGAGGTGTCAGGCCTGGGAAAAGAAATCTCCGGAAGTGCCATTTGGATCTCAGAGCCAGTGTTCAGACATCCTGCACTAGGGGGCGCCACCCCTTCAGAGGGGCATTTCAAAAAGAAGAAAAGGCAAAAAAAAGGTACTGGATTCAGAAAAAGACGTCCCTTAAAGGCAAACCGCAGAACAAACGACACTCTAAACAAAGCAGAGGTTCAAACCCAAAAATATCTACCAGAATGCACTTCCACAGTGCGTAACCCCAGAGAGGGGAGCTAAACGACTGAAAACACACAAGTAAATGCTCAAGCTACAGCAGCCATCTTGCAACCAGCTGGGTATTGGGTGGCACTGTGCAAAGGGGCATTCAAAAAGAAGTCATTGGGATTCTGCACTAGGGGGCGCCATGCAGTGGGGCAGCTCAGCTTATGGGCCTTCTGTGAATGGAGTTGCATTTATTTAGAATAGAAGAAGGCAGGGCAGAAGTCACTCTGGGTGGCACCGCCCATTAAAGAAAACAATGGTGGTCCTGAGGGCAGAGTAGGCTGGCGGTCCAACGGTTGAATTGGTTTCCCTGGACCGTGAAAAAGAAATTCTAACTAGGATTTCAATGTAACACCTCAGTAGAGGGAGTGGGTGCAAATGCAACTTCAATGGTGAGCACAGGCAAGGGGCGTCAATGGCACTGCAGCCCCCTCTACTGGCAGTGCAGCATGGCATCTGTATTTATTTATATAGAAAATGCTAAGGTCTGTGTGTCTGTCACACAATAAGTCGGGCTGGAGCCTTCATCTTGATTGAAGCGAATGATCTGCTTCAGGTGGTGGCGACTCCTCGGCTTTATAACTTGAATGCCTTCCCTGGACTTGAGTCTGTGTAGGACGCCCCCTACAGGCCACAATGGTCATTGCTGCTGGTCACCCCCTACAGGCCACAATGGTCATTGCTGCTGGACATGCAGTCAAGCCAGGTCATCACTGGAAGACCCACCAACCCTCCCAGTGGGCCAGTGTAGACACCCCAGGTGAGATGTGCCCACAGACAGTAAGCCGGCTCCGGACCCAGGAAGTCTGGGGGCAGCAGCGTGCCACGGGGCAGTGCTCATGGGTTCCAGGTAGAGAGGGCCTACTGAATGTCAATAAGAAACGCTGAGTGGTGAGTGACACTCCAGGCTATTGGTGGACGTGGCCCCGGCGGAGGGTACCAGGCTCAAATGGGTACTCACATTTCAGGATGGTCGCTGCTTTTGTCTTGGTCTCCTGCCGTGTTTCATGCCATGACATTTGAGTTCCTCTTCTGTCATCTGGAGTGATGATACAACAAGAGACAAATCAGCGACTGCTTTGATCACAGCTTGAGAAGTTCTGACGAAAGGGAAAGCGGAGTCCCCAGCAACGGCGCTGCCGACCGAAGTGTTTACGCTGTCGTCAAGCGCTCGGGGGCACTGCTGGGCGTCACGCTGCTCGCCGTCTTTTGTTTTCGCTCTCCCCAAATATTTCAGACACGGAGTGCGACTACAATAACAAGAAGACTACAACGAGGAGGGTTGTCATGGTGTCAAAATGAACGTCCTAATCCTCACGAGGTTATGAAGACCGGCTGGAGGTGACAAATGGAAGGGCACAGTTTCATTATTGAAATATCATAAGCTGCTTGGACAGAAGGGCACATGGGTCCACTTTGGCCCGACACACTTGATACCCGCCGCCAAGCAAGTCCTTTACAAGTCCCCAGCGAGTGGAAATGAGTCGAAATAGAAAGGCGCCTCATTAAATTATAACGTCACCCTGTGTGACTCACGTGAGCTGGCATCTTAGAAATACAGAAGCAATGGTAATGTTCCTGTAAATAAGGGTACTCCCTACAGAAAGGCGCTATACAACAGCGCAGAACCACAGGCTCAGTCCCCTTCAAGTCCTCGCAGAGTGTGTGTCTAAAGATCCAGGGGATGGAGTGCATGACAGAAAGGCGCAGACTCACTTGTCCCTGTAGGCCACCTGGCTGCGGTGGTCACTGTGGAAAGACACCATGTTATAAAGTTTACAGCCACAGGCATGGTCTCTGTTATGGACATGTGACACAATGAAAATGGCGAGAGAGACCCCCCAACAAAAGCCACAAACCAGGCCGGGTCCTTCACTGACCTTCCTAGAAATGGGCCTCAGCCCAGGCAGCCTGACCTGAAGCTAACACACACCAAAAAAGGGTGCTGGCTTTGAATGGTTCAAAAATCTTCTTTATCTGCAAAAAATGCCCCTTAAGGGAGAGGAAAAGCACCGTGAAGACCAACATGAGAACTGCAATGAAGGACAAAAGGGAAGTGCAGAAACAAAACAGCAGCCCTGCAGCTGACAAGTCCAAAGTACACTCGCCTAAAGGATTATTAGGACCACCATACTAATCCGGTGTTTGACCTTCAGAACTGCCTTCATTCTACGTGGCATTGATTCAACAAGGTGCTGAAAGCATTCTTTACAAATGTTGGCCCATATTGATAGGATAGCATCTTGCAGTTGATGGAGATTTGTGGGATGCACATCCAGGGCACGAAGCTCCCGTTCCACCACATCCCAAAGATGCTCTATTGGGTTGAGATCTGGTGATTGTGGGGGGCATTTTAGTACAGTGAACTCATTGTCATGTTCAAGAAACCAATTTGAAATGATTCGAGCTTTGTGACATGGTGCATTATCCTGCTGGAAGTAGCCATCAGAGGATGGGTACATGGTGGTCATGAAGGGATGGACATGGTCAGAAACAATGTTCAGGTAGCCGATGCCCAATTGGCACTAAGGGGCCTAAAGTGTGCCAAGAAAACATCCCCCACACCATTACACCACCACCACCAGCCTGCACAGTGGTAACAAGGCATGATGGATCCATGTTCTCATTCTGTTTACGCCAAATTCTGACTCAACAGAAATCGAGACTCATCAGACCAGGCGACATTTCACAAGACTTCAACTATCCAATTTTGGTGAGCTCGTGCAAATTGTAGCCTCTTTTTCCTATTTGTAGTGGAGATGAGTGGTACCCGGTGGGGTCTTCTGCTGTTGTAGCCCATCCGCCTCAAGGTTGTGCGTGTTGTGGCTTCACAAATGCTTTGCTGCATACCTCGGTTGTAACGAGTGGTTATTTCAGTCAAAGTTGCTCTTCTATCAGCTTGAATCAGTCGGCCCATTCATTCTCCTCTGACCTCTGGCATCAACAAGGCATTTTCGCCCACAGGACTGCCGCATACTGGATGTTTTTCCCTTTTCACTCCATTCTTTGTAAACCCTAGAAATGGTTGTGCGTGAAAATCCCAGTAACTAAGCAGAGCGGCCTGTCTGGCACCAACAACCATGCCACGCTCCAAATTGCTTAAATCGCCTTTCTTTGCCATTCTGACATTCAGTTTGGAGTTCAGGAGATTGTCTTGACCAGGACCACACCCCTAAATGCATTGAAGCAACTGCCATGTGATTGGTTGATTAGATAACTGCATTAATGAGAAATTGAACAGGTGTTCCTAATAATCCTTTATGCAAGTGTAGAATCCAATACAATCCAAAACAAAATGAAAAAATAACCAAAAACCAGAAACATCCTAAACATCTCTTCTCACAATCAATCAGTCAACGAACCTGCTGGGATGGGGGCGGGCCCTGCAGCAGTGATGTCAGGCTGGCCCCGCCTCTTGGCGGCTCCACCCACAAACAAGAGGGAAGCAGGAGACTAACAGACACAATACATGCATACTAAATAATAATGAAGAACAACAAGTCAACCACAACAACACAACAGCACAAGCACAGTCCTCACCACCGTCTGATCCTGATGGATTCACTTCTCTCTCTCTTTGTTGCTCTTTCTTGTTCTCCTTCACATCTTCTGGTGAAGAGGTACCATCGTCTGCCCTCCATTTTGCTCAGCTGATCCAAAGCAGGAACCTTGCCGGTGGCCACATACCCGGGCCAGAAGTGGCTCTGCAGTGCTTGAGGGTAACGGCTCTCTGTTGGTGCCCGCCTTGCCAGGCTGTGCACCACAATAAACTCTGCAATGCTTTTGCACACGCAGAAGAACACTGCAGATATAAAAGATGAAAATCCAGTCAGCGTGCTACAAGAAAGATATAACAGCACTTGAAGCCGTCGAGAGGAGAGCCACCAAGTGGTGCATCCCAGGACTTAATGACGAGTCCTGCTCTGAGAATGAAGTCTGCCTTCAAAATCCTCAAATGCATCAGAATCACATAGTCGGGGACACCTAGTGGAGACCAAAGGGAAGTGCATTTAGGAGTGAAGCCAGGAGGCACCTCGCCACACAAAGAACTGAGTAAATCTGGAACAAGCCACAGAGGAAGAAGGACCAGGAGGAGACGAGTGACAGATGGACTGAATGGTCTCCTCTCCTTTAGCCACATATCGTTGGTTTCTAAGAAGCACGCGATGACGGCCTGAATCTCGCCGACTGTCTCACACCGTTTATTTAGATCATTTTCCCCACGTATGAACTGCACATCCAGTTCCACTCTTCATCAGTCGACGTTTATCGCCTGCTTCTTTTTTCAGTTGCCCTCATGGCCTGCCTTTTTGGCCCCCCACCTGTCGCCAATACACTGGCACATCAGTTGGGGGTTGAGCACCATCAAGCGGGCGCTGATTACAAGTCTCCGTTATGTTAATATTTGTCCCATTTATAATCAACATACAGCACGTATTAAACATGCGTCTCTGGCTGAGCGGCACACACAAACTCAGCGCCTACGTGATTTCCTCACATCTTTTATTCATGACCTGTGCGCTTTGATAAGCCAAACAGCCGCTAGCTGCTATTAAGCTGCACACCCCTGGAACGCCACAAGCGATGACTCAGAGACGTCATTTAACCGAATGACGGCCTCACGCGAACCCGACTCTCTCCGAAACTGTCGAGCGTGAAGTGAGTGAGGTGACGTCGGCCGAGCCACCTTAATGAGTGCCAGTCCAGACCATCTTGGGGGGGTCAGGCACAGACACGACAAAGGCAGGCCCAGGCTAAGGAAGGCTGCCTGCTGTGGTATGCCCCACCATTGCACCCCTGGCACAAGGGTCACTTGTACCTTACATTCTATTATTTCTCAAAGGATATCTTCTTATTTTATTTGTTTCTAACGTATTTCACGGATGTTTTGAGCCGTAGGGGGTGGGGCCTCCTGACACTGCAGCTCTAGGACCGCCTCCCTCCCAGCCCCAGCCCAATATGCGCTTTTGACACACCCACCGTCAGCACTGAGGCGCTTGGCTGTGTTTGCCTTTCTTGGATTTTGGAATTTTCAGCCTCGAGTTTTTGACGGGCCTCGCAGTTCGGAGTCCTGGGTTTGCTTCCCGGGTCCTCCCTGCGTGGAGTTTGCATGTCCTCCCCGTGTCTGCATGGATTTCCTCCCACAGTCCAAAGACATGCAGGTCTGGTGCATTGGCGATTCTAAATTGTCCCGAGTGTGTCCTTGTTGTGTGGGTGTGTATGCCCTGTGGTGGGCTGGCACCCTGCCCGGGGGTTTGTTTCCTGCCTTGCGCCCTATGTTGGCTCCAGCAGACCCCCGTGACCCTGTAGTTAGGATATAGTGCGTTTTTGACGCACTCATAAGGTGGACTCTCGATTTTCTGACCACCCATCATGTACCATTTGGCAGAAGGCTTAGCATGGCGCCTGGAAGCTTGTGTCTAGTGCCACCCTCTCTGACCCTGCTTTGGACATGTAAGCGAACGAATGAACGAATGACACAGAAGATCTCAGCATCACAGTGCAAACCACATACTAGCTTAGCAGACCCTGCCCCATATTGCATTCAACACTTTAGTAATTTTATTCCTGTAACAGAACAGAAAATCTTAACTTTAGTTTCTAAAATGAAACCCGCTACTTGTTCCCTGATCCAGTGCCAACAGAACTAATAAAAAGTGCCATGGATGTTCTTGCAGTGCCTTTTTGAAACATTATCAGTAGTTCATTATTGCATGGCACAGTACCTGATGCACTAAAAGTGGCAGACCTGGAGCCACACATACTAAATCATTATAGGCTGTGGCACGCGGCTGGGGGTGGTACCCAGCTGGGACGCCCAGGAGGACCGGAGGAGGGCTTGAGCCTCCTCCAGACCACGAGGGGGCGGCCACCCTGGTTGTGTTGGGGGCCACGGGTAGAGGGCTTGGAAGCCCAACCCTGTAGGGCCCTGTGGTCGCCCCAATGCCTTGGGAGCCCTGGACCTCAGCACTTCCGCCACACCAGGAAGTGCTGGTGGGAAGAGGATCAGGGACACCCGGAAGGCTTCCGGCTACACAACTGGTGCTTCTGCCACATGGGGGTGTGTCTCCTCAGGTAGCACCTGGAGCCCATCCGGGGGTGCATAAAAGGGGCCGCCTCCCTCCATTCGATGACGAGAGTCGGGTGGAAGTGGATGGACCTCGGAGGAGAGGAGAGGCATTGTTGTGCAGCCAGGACTGAAAGGGGTGATTGGTGCTGAGGCACTGGGCTCGTGCACTTATTTGTACTTAGTGGGGTGAAATCAGCATGTCTACCTGTCTGTGTCCGGGCTGTACACCACAAGGCCTATTTTAAATGGACCCTCTCTCTAAAAATTCTAGAAAAAGTAGTCGTCACTCACACCTTACGCTTTACAATTTATTTGAGAAATTCCAATCTGGTTTCCGCACTGCTCATAGTACAGAAACGACACTAACACGGGTTGTGAACGACATTCCGATATCCTCTGATGAAGGAAACTCCACTGTCATTATGTTGTTAGACTTAAGCTCAGCGTTTGACACCATCGACCATTCGATTTTACTGCACAGGATAGAAAATGGCGTTGGGCTCACAGGCTCTGTGCTCGCTCGCTTGGTTTAGTTCTTATTTATCAAATCAATTCCAATACGTACAGAAATGTGCTGACAGGACCCCATTATTATACACAGAAATGAGATATGGTGTCCCACAGGGCTCAGTACTGGGACCTTTACTGGTTTCACAGGCGTCCACAGGGTCTCTCATTAGGACACATCATGTTCATTTTCACTCGTATGCAGAAGACACCCAGTTATAACTTTTCTTTTAGATCAAATGAAGTTTCTCCGATGTTGTCTTTAATTAGTTGTGTTAGTGAATTAAATGACTGGATGGATGAGAACGACTTGTCTTTAAACAGAGGTGTTAACTGTTGGAGGGAGTGACGCTGATCACAATGATATTCGGTCATCATTTAACTCAGTTGGTATCCCCGTTAATTTTACTGAATCAGCCCACAATCTCCGAGTTCTCTTTGACTCTAGCAGGTCATTTAAAGCGCTTATCACAAAGTTGTCCAAATCAGGTTTCTTCCATCTTAACGTTTGGAAATTAAGGCGCTTTCTAAATAAACAGAATTCTGAGAAATTAATTCATGCATTTACTTGCGGTGTTCACCGGATGTTCAAACTGTTCTTTATTCAGCCTCCAGTTAATCAAAAATGCTGCTGCAAGAATTATTACAAGAACAAGAAAATACGAACACATCACTGCAGTCCCTAAATCCTCACACTGGCTCTCAGTTAAGTTTAGGGCAGATTTCAAAATCCTCCTTTTAACATATAAAGCCTTAAATGGCGGAGGTCCGGCTTACTTGTCTGAACTCATCATGACTTACAAACCTGAGCGCACATTAAGATCTCAAGATGCCGGTCTGCTTAGGATTCCAAGGATTAATAAAATAACAGTGGGAGGTCGAGCTTTTAGTCACAGGACCCCTAAACTGTGGGCTGGTCTGCCTGATACTGTAAGAGATGCCCATTCAGTCTCAGCTTTCAAACCCCGGCTGAAGACTCACCACTTCAGTTTAGCACACCCTGACTAGAGCTGCTGATTAACTGTACAGACTGCATCTCTGTTGTCAGCCATTAGAACTTAAACATAAGTAACATGATAGTTAGAATTTGTTACTAACCCTCACCTGTTCTGTTTCTCTTCTCGGTACTCAAATGTGGCACTTGGTGCCCACTGCCCACCGATTCCCCTTCACTCTCAGTTTTCAAACTCTGGCTGAAGACTCACCACTTCAGTTTAGCACACCCTGACTAGAGCTGCTGATTAACTGTGCAGACTGTATCTCTATTGTGGGTCATTAGCACTAAAACATAAGTAACACAATAGTTAGAATTTGTTACTAACCCTCACCTGTTCTCTTTCTCCTCTCGATACTCAAATGTGGCACTCGGTGCCAATGCCCACCTGCCAAGTTGTTCTGCCTGCCTAAGGTAAAGTCATCTCTGATGGTGGATCACAGGAATCGTCAGGTAGAGGAGTCCTTTCATCGGATTGGCTGGACCAGCTGTGGAATGGCCAATTGGGGGAGGCAGCTTGATGGCTGAGGTCTCCAGGACTCTGAACAAATCCAAATCCTATTATGGGATATCATCTCCTGTTAAATTCTGCTCTGTACTTGTAATATTTTTATTTTTATACTGTATTGAGGATGACTTGTGTTCTGTTCTGTGTATTGCATTGTGTTGTATTGACCCCCCTTCTCTTTGACACCCACTGCACGCCCAACCTACCTGGAAAGGGGTCTCTCTTTTTGAACTGCCTTTCCCAAGGTTTCTTCCATTTTTTTTTCCCTACCAAGTTTCTCCTTGTCTTCATAGAGAGTCAAGGCTGGGGGGCTGTCAAGAGGCAGGGTCTGTTAAAGCTCATTGTGGCACTCCTTGTGTGATTTTGGGTTCAACAAAAATAAATTGTGTTGTATTGTATGGTTCAAAGTGTGCAGCGCCAGACTGGCCCCTTGCTGCCATAATGAACTCCAAACAAATATAATGAAGTGCACAATCCGGAGGAAGGATACTAAGGAAAAGGAACCCTTTAGGGAGAACCAGTATGATGTCAGCTTATAAACTGAAGGGATTTCTAAGGATCATACAAGCCATCCCATAAACTGTCAAACGCTGTCATTTATTTTTAGCCACAGACGGTGCTTCCAAGAGCAGCATCTTCATTGCACCCCGATTTGTGCTTCTGGCTCAGGGCTCATCTGCGAATGGCACGTTACACAACATGTCATCGATTCCCCTACGCTACGCTCCAGTTTGTGGATCTTCATCAGGCCAGTGATTAAGACGCATAAGCCTTAAAAAAGCGCAGCACAAGGGTCTGCATAGAAACGTGACTCCGACCACCGCGCCCCTGTGAGCTCAGACCGGGCTGTCGTCGGTTAAACTCAACTCTTCCCTGACTCGACCTTCTTCAGATGTCATTTTCAAGTCGGTCACAGCAGATCAGTTGTGACTTTAATCATCCAAGTGATCAGACTGGGCCGTCTCACGAAACAATGTGGGAAACAGCAAAGTGAAGGAAAGTCGGTGCTGAGCGTCGGGTCCTTCAACACGGCTGGACAGAGGCCGACTTCTTTATGGAAGTGAAAGGCAGGCCTGCTGGCTGAATGTGCGGAGCTGTCATAGTTCTCCTAAAATGCAATGCTGGAAATGATGGCGCATTGTACGGAACAGCACGAGTGGTGAAAATGAAAGCGCTTATAAATAAAGTGACTGCCCGACAAGCCCCCTGCCTGCGACTGGTGACACAGAGGCCACTGGTGGTGCCAGCCAGCTCTTCTGAAGGCATGCATGGGGGTTGCTACCACGTAAATAACTGACCCAGAAAAGTCAGCACTTTGCTTATTTCAGATTTTGCAGTTTAGGCATAACATTAAATTGGCAGTTCTAGAAGTTCACTTTAGGCCTTCAAATATTTTAGCTATCAGTAATTAGGGGGTCTTTTTGTTTGTAATTTTAGGCTTTTGAATATTTGGACTTTTACTTGTTTGTGCACACTTGATAAGGAGGCCATTTTTTCTCTGTATATTTTTACTAACTTGGTGCTTCTTCTTTACAAACGTGGGTAACTTTGCCCTTTTTACCCTTATGTTGGTTCACTTTGCAATTTCACTGTACATTTTTGACAACTTGGTCTGTTCTTCTTTCTAATTGTTGTGGCCTGCAGGGGGTGCTTCAGCTCCCCAAACTAGACCCAGACAGGCATGAGGCTTTACTCAGTGTGAAACGCTTCCTCGGCAAGCATTTCCCACAGTACAGCACAAAGCACAAGAGCACTAAAGAAACAAGCTGCACAGAGGGGTCTTCCTCTCGGGCTCCACTCCTCCTCCAGCAAGCCTTGTCCTCGACCTCCCGACTCCTGGAATCAAGGCAGAAGAAGCCCAATAAAACCACAGCACCTACAGCTCCCCCTGGTGGCAGCCCCAGAACGCAACAGGGCTGAGTCACCAAACTCCAACGCCTAGTGTGCTGCTGCAATCTATGGGGTATGCTGCCATCTAGTGATCTGGGGGATACAACGCCCTGTGTCTGCTCTCTCCACCGGCCTTTCCAGTCAGGTAAGGGCCCTGGCCGTCCGCCACATTATTTACTAACGTGGTCCTTTCTTTTTGTATATTTTGCTCCGTGACCCTATTCGGATTAAGCGGGTTAGAAAATGGATGGATGGATGGATGATAACTTCATCCTTTCTGCACCGACTTAAAAATGAAAGTCAGAACATTGGACCTTACTCTTATTCTATGTTAATTAATGTTGACTTATTTTATTTTCTTATTGTGTCTTTTATTTTTCTATTCTTTATTATGTAAAGCACTTTGAGCTACTGTTTGTATGAAAATGTGCTATAGAAATAAATGTTGTTGTTGTTGTATTTTATTAAGAAAGAACTGGAAGAAAAGACATGTTAAAAAAAAAAAAAAACAGCAAAGGTCAAAATCTCCGAGATCAAAGAGAGAGACGTCAGAACCTGAATAAAAGTCAAGATACTGAGCACACGTCTTACCCTTAAAAACCCGTCGTTCACAAATAAACTCAATCTCGGATCAGCTAGAGCTACAAACAGGTGACCTTTATATAGTCGGCTGATGATGACATCGACATACTGCCCCGGTGCATCATGGGGCATGTTACCATGGCAACAAGTGACGCAAAATCCTCAAAACGGCAACACCTGTTAAAAAAAAAAGCAGTGTCAAAGACAACATTTAGAAATTCTAAACTTTTAAAAAGGTTCTCCAACCAGAAAACATTCAGACCTCATTTATAAAGCTTCAGGAAAACCAAAGAAAAGGTGAACAGAAATGTGAGTGTGAGTGAGACTCAACAACAACAACATTCATTTAAATAGCACAGTTTCATGCAAAAAGTAGCTCAAAGTGCTTTACATAATGAAGAAAAGAAAATAAAAGACAAAATAAGAAGCTAAAACAAGACAACATTAGTTAACATAGAAAAGGAGCAAGGTCCGATGGCCAGAAAAAACAGAAAAAAATAAAATCTGCAGGGGTTCTCAGGCCACGAGACCACCCAGTCCCCTCTGGGCATTCTACCTAACAGCAATGAAACAGTCGTCTTTGTAGTTCGGGTTCTCACGGAGTCACTTGATGTTGATGGTCATACAGACTTCTGGCTTTTAATCCATCCATCACTGTTGGAACATCACGGCGCTTTGAGCAGATGGTGGTGGCGCAAGTCGGAACAGGAAACAGAAGAGAGAGTAGGGGTTAGTACAGATTTTAGAGCCACCATGAATAGTTATTATGATGAGCTGGAGATACAGAGTATCAGGATTTTAATTACACTGAAGTTATGAGAAGGCCATGTTACAGTAATGTGTTTTCAGCAGTTTATTAAAGTGCTCCACCGTATCAGCCCGGCGAACTCCCATTGGCAGGCTATTCCAGATTTTAGGTGCATAACAGCAGAAGGCCGCCTGCCCGCCTCACCACTTCTTTTAAGTTTAGCTTTTGGAATTCTAAGGAGACACTCATTTGAGGATCTAAGGTTACGATTTGGAATATAACGTGTCAGACACTCCGATATATAAGATGGAGCAGATTATTTAAGGCTTTATAAACCACAAGCAGAATTTTAAAGTCAGTCCTGAATGACACAGGTAACCAGTGTAGTGACATCAAAACTGGAGAAATGTGTTCGGATTTTCTTTTTCTAGTTAGGAATCTAGCAGCTCCATTCTGCACTCGTTGTAAGTGATTTATGTCTTTTTTGGGTGGTCCTGAGAGGAGTGCGTCACAGTAATCTAGTCGACTGAAAACAAACGCGTGAACTAATTTCTCAGCATCTTTCAATGATATTAGAGGTCTAACTTTACTTATGTTTCTTAAGTGAAAAAATGCTGTCCTAGTGATCTGATGAATATGTGATTTAAAATTCAGATTACAGTCAACAGTTACCCCTAAGCTTTTCACCTCCGTCTTGACTGTTAATCCTAATGTATCCATTTTATTTCTAATAGCCTCACTGTATCCATTATTGCTGATCACTTAGATTTCAGTTTTCTCTTTATTTAACTTGAGAAAGTTACTATTCATCCATTCTGAGATACAAGTCAGACATTCTGTTAGTGAATCAGGAGAGTCGGGGTTATCAGGTGCTATTGATAAGTACAGCTGTGTGTCATCAGCATGGCTGTGGTAGCTCACGTTGTAACTTGAGATAATCTGACCTAACAGAAGCATGTAGATTGAGAAGAGCAGCGGACCAGGATAGAGCCTTGTGGACCACCATATCGGATATCATGTGTCTTCGAGTTGTAATTACCACAACTCACAAAGGAATTTTCTCCCTGCCAGGTAGGATTCAAACCAATTTAAGACCCTGCCAGAGAGGCCCACCCATCTCAATAATTCCCATTTCTTTCAAAAATGCTCACTAAAGGGGAATATTAGCGTCAGACCCCAAGAAGTGCAAACACAATACACAGAGGTACCTCAGAACACCAACCTGATCCGCTCCATAAGGCTGCTCAGTAGTGCTGGGAGGAATACTGGTTCAAACCGAAAACCGTTTTTATGGTTGTTATGATGTGGACACCGATTTAAATAGCCTACACAACGCTCGGAACGCGGTGCAGCGGGAAACTGTTTATGGGGGTGGGCTTTTTTCACTGCTACACCACCGTCATTTCTTCATTCAAACTGGCTTTAACATTGTCGTATATTTAACTCACATTTTTATGCTACACCATTTTGAAAAACACTTGCTTTGACACCTGCTTGCAACTGTTAGCTAGGACAGGTGACGTCACGGCCAGGCAGGTGTAAAAGATCAGCGTTGTGCATTTCCTGGATTACCCAAGTTTGTTCAGATTCAAATTAAAAAGTCTTTAGCGCTAGAGTTTTGTGATCTGCTTTCACTTCAGCATCTGCACCTACAAGAGTTAAATAAGTGATTTAACTTAAAGAAATTAAGGACTATGCACATTACATATTCAGCGACAGACAGACAGACAGACAGAATGTGGTATAGTAGGCAGGATTACATCGACAGATGCAGACCATTAGACAGACTGGTAGTGAAGGCTCTTTCCCCCTCTCCCTCCTTTCTGTTGTGATGAGAGGTCCTTCTCCCCAAGGTCTTCATGCCCTTTCCTGGAGCTCTCCAATATAAAGTAACAGATACTCTCCCTACCCACACAAGGTAGCCGTGTGCTTTCCCCAGTGGGTAAACTGGTCCATCAATCTGAAGGCCGAGGCTGAGGCTGGTGTTAAGCAGATACCGAGGGTGGCGATGGCTGCTGTTCCATCTCTCCTTGTTTTTCTTTTTCTTTTTTTCATTGTATGAGATTTTCTGATAAGTGGGATTGTTTTTCTGTAAGTCGGCGGTGTTTTGTTACTCTGAACGAGATACCGTTTGTGGCTTCTGGGATCATCAGGACAGCAATGAGTAACAGAAAATAAGTAGAAAATCAATACAGTCAAAATGACCTTGCTTCTTGTGATGAGCAATTGAATTTTAATGCCATTAAGATGCGCTCGTGTGGAGTCCTGGGAGGACGCGCAGTGACTTCATTGCTTTTTAACTATTAAAGCCTCATAACCTGGTGTGGGTTTGGGCCTGGTAAATCCTGAATTAACCACATGGGACAGTGAAGGAGTGGGAAGGTTGAAACACACTGGTTAACTCTCATACATCACTTCTCTATACACTGGAATTGGCTCTAGAACCAGACCTCTCAACTGAGGGTGGTCCCTTCTCTCTTTCTCCGACTCTGGAGTTGAGAGACCTCCGGCTGGTGTAGCGTCCACTCACAAGCCCTCGTTCAGTAACACCAGAGAAAAACCCACAAGGACACAGGGAGATCATGCAATGCCACACATGGAATGACCAAGTTCTCGATGTTATACCCATGATGAACCAGTGCTATCCACTGCGCCACCCATGGATACAACATGACCTGATGGGTAGAAGATGGACTCGTGCAGTGGTCGGTACGAGCAGTTTCCGAGAAGCCTCTTGATGTGTCCCTAAATCTAACGCACTGATCTTTAATGATACTGTGTGCTTTTCTGTAATGCTCTGCAAGTTATAAATGTCCTGAACAGAAGGCGACTGTGTGCCAGAGCTCCATTACACACTAAAAGCCGATGAATAAATCACAGAAACAAGATCTGCACATGCAGGGAGCGACTTGTTCACCTCTACTGCCCCGAATCAAAATCAGTGGAAATCAAGAGGCCTGAAAACAAAAGCCAGGCCTGGGGCCGTGCCGCTCTACATTTCAGCCTTTCCATTACCTCTGCTCCTTGCTGACAGATGATGCCCAAAGTGGGTCGCTAGCATTGTGAAGTATTAATTAGGTGTCAAGGAGACCTAATGAAAGTGGGCCGGCACGCCTAGGCTAGGGTGGCGCACACCTCAGATACACACGCCATGGTTGTGTGCCACAATCAGAATGTGCTGCTTTGTCATTCCTGAGAGGCCCGGACGAGCACTTAACAGTTCAGTCGGCTGAAATGGCTACTTAAACGCTTCCGTAGACTCAACCTACTGAGAATTTGGGCAGAGACACAACTGGCCACAGTGTCACCTTGACAAAGCCTAAAGTCAGCCACAGCCACTACTTGTCTTTGTTAAGGATGAAAAAATAAAAGACATGGGGTCACCTTAGGACCCCTGAGCATTTCACACAGATATTTGATCTACCATTAGCCTCAAATGTTCCTCCATGGAAAAACCGGTCTTAATGGTCTCTTTAAGGAAGTACAGTACAATTCCTCTTAACTGGCCTCGCATTAACTGGCTTGTTAAAATCAAATACATTTTTTTTTTTTAATCCTGAGTTCGTCGTTTTATTCTATGTATGCACTTCCTTCTTTCCTGGCAGGTGAGAGGGCTCCTACACTCAGAGTGATTTCCAGTTACGTATTCCTTTATGAATTTTCCAGGGTGTCTTCTTCTTTCTACCTGGCGGCTCCCCTGCTCCTCCCATTGGGCTTTGCAACAGGGGAGTCGCCCTACCTGCAGGTGCAGCTGCCTTCCTCCGATCCCTGGCTACGTCGGGCTCCATCCGGACCGAGACTTGGGTTCTTTCCCCAGCGGCCAGGATGCTCACGCTGGGCTAAACCAGCCCAAAGCCTCCATGACTGCCGCTGCCTTTTGACGGCCAGTCGTCGTCAATACCAGTCACTCCAGCTCTGTGATCGCTCAGCTGGAGAGACCACTTTCTTCAGCCCCGCCGAGTGTCGGCCAAACACTCCTCTGCAGGGGTTCACCTCCCAGCTGCCTGCCTTTGCTCCATCGAATCTGCTCTCCGTCACTCGCTCGCTCGCTCTCCTGCACTGGCTTTCCTCTATCTGCTTCCTTCTCCATTAACCTCCTGTTCTTTCCTGTTCTCCATCTGGCCGCTTCGCGCTTCTGTTTATCATGGGGACGTGGATCAAATGTGGCAATTAGTAGTTCCCGGGAATAATTACAGATGCGGACGGCTCCTCACCTGTGCACTAGGATCGCCTGCATCACGAATTCCCCGGGAACCGATCGGCCACACATACTCGCTAAGTGATTATTTATTTAAAAAGTGGCCTTTTTGACTTGAGGTGTGGACCCACAACACCACATTGTCCAGTCGTTGTATGAGAAAAAAACTCATGTGCGAAATCGTGGATGAAGCCTATTTCTTTAGGAACGTCGAAGAGGCACAGTACATACCTTAGAAATATTTTTCTACATGAAAATAGGTATGTGTCGGATTAACCGGCCAAAACGGAACCCGGCCATGGGTCCAGTCCCGAGGTGGCCGGTTAAGGGGGATTGTACTGTATTGCAATAGATACAATGACAATAATAACCAGAAAACACGCAGGCCTTTGATCCTTCAAAGATCAAGGTTTCAGCCCCAGCACATCACGGGTGCCAGCAGATTGCCACGCTGTGTGTGCTTGGCATGTAGAGTGTGCCAGAGCTGTCATTCTTCTTCTTCCTATCATGAAATCGGCTTCTGCAATGTGCTTCACACTTAGCAGATGTCACTGCTCTTCTTTTTCTTTCTGCCATGTCACTGTCTCAACCAGTTTGCCGTTGCAGTTGCCAGTAAACCCCAATAACTTTCTGAAGGTTGTTGCTAACAACTTCTTGTGGTTCATCAGTGTGTATCACATCATAAGCTTTCAATGAAGATCAAGATCAGGGTTCTAGCTTTCTTTGGTGCACGCATTATCATGTGACAGACAGACACAACCCTTAGCTTTTTATTTATATATAGGATCAGAACAATCCCCATCACTTTCATCATCATCATCATCAGAGTGGCCTTCACTTTTTCCCTGGCCTCTCCTATTACTTCTGTTGCCTAGCAGGGGGCAAGCAAAAAAAGAAGACACGCTTCAATTTGTCATCACATTAAGGACACTATATATTAATTTTGCTCCCTTTACTGTGTAATTCTGGTAACTTTTACTAAAGTTACTTGATTGGGTTTTACTTTGGTGAAGTCATTTTTAAGGTATTGCTTCTTTTCTGTCACCATCATTTTGTGCCAAGTCTTGTATGGCATCAGCCAATTAGGAGGAAGCCACGTGACATGTTACATCATCAGGCTCCTCCTTGCCACAGCATCACCTGAGGCAAGCGACACGTATGTTGTCCCCTCAGCAGGCTCGAGACGATAACATTAAAAATTTCAGAAAAACCTCAGCTCAGCAAATCTCAACTATTCCTCCAAAACGGCATCAAGTACCATTCAATCCACACAGATTTCGCACTTCAGTGCCTCCATGGTGCAGCGCACGAACAAAACAATCTTTTTTGTAAAAAATGAAAAAGAATAACTTTAAACCAATAAAACTACGGAAGCCGAGAGAGGACGTGCACTATCATTATTTGTTTAAATTGTTTCCTTGAGATAACGGACTAATTTTATCGCGATCTCGAGAAAACGAAACTTAACCTTTGCTCCTGGCATCAGGCTCGCTTAGATTGCGACGCCTATACAGCTGAAGCCTTGCTAGCCGTCTTCTTAAAAGGAAGGACAATTCTAAACTAAGTCATAAACATAAATCAGCCCGTGTGAGCCCGTGATCGAACAAAAATGTGACGCGCTGATCGATACGGTTCTGCTCTTCTGCCATTTCAAACAGGACGTGGCTTTAATGAGCTAAATATTACACGTTAGATACAATTATTTCATAATTTCCAGAAACCAAGATTTTTTCTTTTATCGAGATCTCGATAAAATTAGTCCGTTGTCTTGAGGAAGCAATTTAAAAAAATTAAGATATTGCACGTCCTCTCACGGCTTCTGTATAAAACACACCAAATATGCGTGAAAAATTGAACAGATACGTTAAATGCGTCACGTCTTAATTTTAATCCCACCCCAAATACTTTTATTTAGTTGTGCAAATGCAAAACTGAACGTGAAACTTGTCTGCTTCGCCTCTCAGCCCGGTCTGGCGCCTTCAAAGCCGGTCCTGCCTTTATAACAAAACGCGTGCAATACAAACGTACGAGACATTTAACAGACACCGCGCTTATGAGTCACAACTGAGCAGTCCGTAAAATACCAGGATTATACCGACTGATACACATAATCAGAATGTCCTCCACACAAAATACGCGTAAATCAGGGAAGCGACAGCCGATGTGGCCTCGACATCCGCGTGCGCCGCTTTCGTTTTCGGAGCCTCGTCATGCGAACTGCCTAAGCGAAACTGGGAGCATTTAAAATGAAAATCTTTCTCACGCTTGTTACAGGTCATGTATGAATATGACATGGATGGTTCACAATTAACTCTCACGTTATATTACTTGTCCGTCATGTTAAACATATACAGTACAGTATAGCCCTTACCTTCAAGTGCCGCCTTTCTGTCCCCATTCAATAATCCCGCGCGTCCGTTTTCAGCCATTCTCTGATTGGAGGATGCAGCGCGCCAACGCACATCCGGTTTGTACCTTTCACTTTGGTTTCCGGTTGGCGCCGCCTTTTCGGGTCGTGGAATTCGAATTTCAAACACGAGTATTCGTAAGTTGTCATTATGTGTATGTTTTTATTTGCTTTCTAGAGACTGTGCTTATTTACAGCCTTTTTCGGGTGTTCTTTGCTTTGCACCCGTTTTATTGTTATTTAATGCATTCATTTCTTCCAGTAGCTGTTTATCCGTTGCATTTTTTAACTCGAATTCTGTCGTTTTTATCCATAACTCCGGCATTTACGTTATTGGGATTTGCTGGATTTTCCGTTTGTGGTTTATACGTTAACGTACCATCTGGTAGAAAGATGTGGTGCTCAGAAGACGTTTTTAGTTTCCACCGTGGGGCTTTGCCGCCCCTTAGCACTGAGATTTCGGTTCCGTGATTTCGGTTGGTATTGTTGGGCGAAGACGAATGAAACAACAATAGGAGATGAGCTACAAGGCAGTTGGCAACAGTTTCTCGTCGTGATTTCTTTTTCTCGAGTTAACCGTCGCAGTGTTTAGTGCTGCGATTACCGCGAGGCGGATGTTTGCCACTCGATGTCGTCTCCTTCAGGCCCGCGACTTTTTCACACCGCCTGTGCAGACCAATGACTTTCTCACTCGACGTCAACCAAACCCCGGTGCCCTGGTTATGTTGCTGCTGGTACTTTTAAATCAGAATGATTGGCACACACCCATCTCTATATACGGGGTGGGCCCAATGATGTTAACACTAATGGATTCTTTTTATCTCGATCGCACCTTTCCATATCATGGTGGACCACTGCCATGGCCTCCACACTCGCCTGATTTGACGCCCTGTCACTTCTGGTGAAGGAGCGCGTGGATAGCAGGAAACTTCAGTGACCTGAAGGACAGAATAGGCACTGAGGTATCATCTGTACCCCGTGAAATGCGTGTCCAGGCTTTGAGAGGTGCTGTAGCGCGTTGGTTTTTGTGTGTTGAACGCGATGGCGAACAGCTTGAGACGTTCCTGTAAATCATTTGGCACACATGAGGTCTGTTTTGTGAATAAATTGTTCCCGCCATTCAAATACTAACATCGTTTTGACTCTGTATATAAAATACGTCTGTCTGTATGTCTGTCCACTTCCCACTGGAGAACTACTTAACGGATTTAGCATTTACTGCTGTAAACTGTCATTAGAACAATTAGAACAATTAGAACAATCTAGACGAGAACAGGCCATTCAGCCCAACAAAGCTCGCCAGTCCTATCCACTTGCTTCCTCCAAGAAAACATCAAGTCGAGTTTTGCAAGTCCCTAAGTCTTACTGTCTACCACACTACTTGGTAACTTATTCCAAGTGTCTATCGTTCTTTGTGTAAAGAAAAACTTCCTAATGTTTGTCGAAATTTACCCTTAACAAGTTTCCAACTGTGTCCCGTGTTCTTGATGAGCTCATTTTAAAATACAAGTCTCGATCCACTGTACTAATTCCCTTCATAATTTTAAACACTTCAATCATGTCACCTCTTAATCTTCTTTTGCTTAAACTGTAAAGGCCCAGCTCTTTTAATCTTTCCTCATAATTCAACCCCTGTAGACCTGGAATCAGCCTAGTCGCTCTTCTCTGGACCTTTTCTAGTGCTGCTATGTCCTTTTGTAGCCTGGAGACCAAAACTGCACACAGTACTCAAGATGAGGCCTCACCAGTGCATTATAAAGGTTGAGCATAACCTCCTTGGACTTGTACTCCACAGATCGTGCTATATAACCTAACATTCTGTTAGCCTTCTTAATGGCTTCTGAACACTGTTTGAAGTTGATAGCTTGGAGTCCACTATGACTCCTAAATCCTTCTCATAAGGTGTACTCTCGATTTTTACCGCCCATTGTGTATTCAAACCTAATATTTTTACTTCCTATGTGTAATACTTTACATTTACTGACATTAAATTTCATCTGCCACAGATCTGCCCAAGCCTGTATGCTATCCAAGTCCTTCTGTAATGATATAACGGATTCCAAATTATCTGCTAATCCACCTATCTTGGTATCATCTGCAAACTTAACCAGCTTGTTACTTATATTCCTATCTAAATCATTTATATATATTAAAATAGCAGCTGCCCTAGCACTGACCCCTGTGGAACACCACTCTTAACATCTCTTAACATTTAGATCGGGTTTTTTTTTTTCCTATACTTTGCTTGAACGTTCCGGTTGATTCTGCAACTTCTGTCATCACGCTGTGTATCGTAGTTCACTTGCAGGAGCGATATATTTGTACAAATCCGTGACGAAGGCTGCGGGACGAGGGCAGTGGAGAGCCGGGCAGAGTCCTCCTCACTCACACACCAGCCTCCGTTCGAGTCGCTCTGACCTCAGGCCACGTTTTGGAGCGTACCCTGCATCCACTTAGCTAGCGATACCTGTTTGTTTATTCATTTTTAAAGTTTTTCCTGTTTAACTACTACACGGACGGGGCCGCGGGGGTCAGCTAGTGTCTGATAAGTGAGATTTACCAGGGTGTATGAAGGGTTAAATGGCTTTGGGCCGCCCAGTTCATTAGACGTGAGAACATTTACCTGTGAAACTGAAATTTGGGCAGCCCGATGGCAGTTAACCCATTACAGTACCCTACAAACATCCTAGTAAACCTCATTTATTAGATATGTGAGTGTGCCAACTTTGCCAGTCATTCTGACTCAAGTGCCAGCGTTGGGCCAGGCACAACTCCGCTGTAGCAGTAACTGGTTTGAACAGGCTTTAGCCTTGCATGGTTACTGCGCTTTACTGTGCCGTGTCTGCTTTGTTACATCGATCGCCATTTAAGTTGAGTTTGCCGTTCTTCAGACAGTCAGGCTTTGTCACAGTTACACCTGCCATTTCTATGAAGGTTCCCTTAACTTTCATTTATTGTAATATGAAAATGTCTGTTTGGTGTCCTTTCAAAAGAACTGACTGACCACCGTTGCGCTTAATAAACGTCTGCTTTTAGGAAACGAAGTCAAAGATGTGAGAAATTACAGATTACGTCAATTGAAGGTGGGCTCACATTCAGCTGTGGAGGAATCTTTCGTACAAAATAAATAAAAGTACTGTGGAATGTAACAATAAATAATAACATGAAATGTGGGCATAAATACTTCAATATGTCAGACATTGCTGTTACTTTAAAAGCACTTGAGTTTTTTTGTGGTCGGCAGTATGAGAAACCCCAACATATGAGAAACTGTTTTAGGGGTAAAAACGTCTAAGATGTGAGAAATTCAGACGCTTTATGTAAATTGAAGGGATTCTTATATTCATCTGTGGTGGATATATTGTGGACTAAATAGATAAAGACTCGCAGTGGGTAGCGCTGCCACCTCGCAGTAAGGAGACCCTTAAGGGTTCGCTTCCTGGGTCCTCCCTGCGTGGAGTTTGCATGTTCTCCCCGTGTCTGAAGACATGCAGGTTAGGTGGATTGGCGATTCTAAATTGGCGCTTGGTGTGTTTGTGTGTGTCCTGCGGTGGGTTGGCACCCTGCCTCGCGCCCTGTGTTGGCTGGGATTGGCTCCAGCAGACCCCCGTGACCCTGTGTTGGAAAATGGATGGATAGATAAAGACTCAAATAAATTAGAATTCTGTGAATTTTAAGTGAAAGTACGTAATGTATTTGCATTTGCGTCTTTTGTGTTTATTTAATTATTTCTTCATGAATTTATTTCAGTGACGTGCACACAACTTGAAGTAAGCCCTGACTTTTATTTATCAAAATGGAGGGGGCGGGGCTCTAGCGAGCGCTCTTGATTTGATTGGCGGATCGTCTTCAGGGATGACGTTTGCTCGTTGCTTGACTTAGCAAGTCTGTGGCTCATGCAAAGTGATTGTTGTGCTCCTCAAAGATAAGTGCCAGAAAACGTTTCCCAGAATTCCCAGCCAAACGTCAAGTCTAAATCAGAGACCTCGGTTTGTTTGCATCAGACGTGCCTGCTGTAAAAATATGGCACTTGGTGACTGAAGGTTTCCAACCACACTACCGACGAGTCGCCAATCAAAACACAGAACTCGCTAGAACCCGCCCTCTGAACTTTGACGAGTGAAGGTGACAGCTTAAATATCAGGGCGCATCACTGAAATAAATAAATGAAGAAATAATTTAATGAATATAGAAAGGAGTAAGCATCAACAAATATATTTTGTGACACATTTAATTATTTTATACTCCCATTTTATGTTGCTGTAATTTTTTTTGATCACATTTCACAGCAATTTTATTTATTTGCATATTTTACTTTTTTTTCACAAAACATTCCCCCATATTATAATGTAATGCAAACTTGTCCCAAGTCGATGTGTTTTGGGATGAATTCTGCATCGATGCCTTTAAAACAATTCTGAAGCATTTTCTGTACATGAGGAGCAGCACGGCAGGTTGCTACAGGCGTATCCTTTCATAAAGCAGCTACTAGAACTCCATTTGCCCGTTTGCCCGTCGTCAGTGGGGCACTTTCCACTTCTGTCTGTGAAAGGCAGCAATATTCCACAGAAAGCATGATCTGTCAGCCACGTCAGGCACACGCGATCTCTGGTGCGTTTGACACCCACAGTTGCAAAGTTGAATAGGGCAGCAAGAACTGGCCGAAGAGCGGCCCTCTTTGTAAGCGTAGACTTAAATCAGGCCAGCAGCTTCACTGAGGATTGAAATGCGTGAAGGAGGGAAGAAGCGTCCAGCCGTGGATCACGAACGTGTTACGACTCAGGATTTCCATTACGCTCAAGACAACCTCATGGCTGCGTTATCTGCAGGTCATAATGATCTGATATTTCTCCGATGCTGTAACTCATTTGGCAGAGCGTGAAAATGACCCGCTGGCCATCAAGGTCGGAAGCAGCTGCCAATTTTACCTTGAGACCCTCAGCGCAAATGTTGAAATCTCCATCGGGTGCGCCTTTCGTGAATGTTCTGTGTAAGGAATTTGAACGCCAGTTAGCAGCCAGATTGGGGGGCTTTGCTTGTCCAGCAGCTGATAAGGCCGAGCAGGCCTGCACTGATAGCCCCTCGCTGGGGACGCCAGCTGCTTGTTTTTCAAGTTTATTTTTCCTCTGAAGTGAGATAAGAGCCTTACTTTCTGCCTTTTATTGATACAAATTGTGTTGACCAAGAGGTTAAGAAAAGAAAAAGTCGTCATTTTGTGGTGATTGGAAAAACACATTTCTTAAATGAATTTTTTTTTAATGTTTTTGACTTTTTAAGATTTTCATCTGAGCCGCAAGTAAGCCCAATGGAAGACAAATGAGGGAGTGGCACGGTGGTTAGCCTGGCACAGGTTCAAATACCAGCATGGTCCACATGGGTGTCGTGCAGGTGCTCTGCTTTTCTCCAGAATCCCAAAGGTGTGAATTCCGGTTACCAGGTACATTTATATTGGCATTATATGTGAGAGTGTGGGCACCGTGTACCAGGATGGCATCCTGTCTAGATTTGGGCCCTGCCTTGTACCTGGCACCGCCAGGCAGAGTTTAGCTCTTTAATTGACTAAATCAGTTTAAAAAAAACAAAAGGGGCAAAACACAAAAGAGCAAATAGCCCAGCTAGACCTGTTGATACCCAAGGCTCACATGTCAAATGCTAAGGTCCCCCCATCTGCATTTTGCATCCCCTCTCTCTTTACCGTTTATAAAAGCCTTTAACCAAAATCATCTCTTGCAATGTCAAGAGGCGTTGGCCGTCTGGATCCATTTTCAGGACACCTGTCAAGTGACTGGTGGGTGACACACAAAGTCTTGTGGCCAGTACACCACAGCGCCCGCTGATGGCTCCTGGTCCTCTGCTCTCCACTGTGACACTCCAGTGCCATCTAGTGACTGGCAGGAATATGCCTGCTGAAATGCCACTTGCTTTCAGAATTGACCACACCGCCAGATGACTGCCCCCTAGTGGCAGCTCTCGGGTGGTTCCCCTTTCCGTGGCCAGTTTGTACCCGTTCAGCAGCCCTCTGGCTTAATATCTTAAGCCGTCTGATTAATGCCAACGAACAGAGGAGAGAGTGAATGGGGCAGAGCATTATTTCTGCAAAATAAATTCATAATGAGTTCTTGAGAGCCATCTGCTTACTAAGCGCTGCTATATGCTTACCTGTCAGGCAAATGCATTTTGCTTTTAAGTAATGCGTTCAATTATAAGCCTGCTATGTGCGTGATTTACCAGCGAGGACAATTGAGCATTAAAGAACACGCTGCACTTCTCACAGTAAAAGCCAAGTAGCCACTCGAAGGAGTTGATCCCACTTTTGGACTCACTTTAGTCGTTCGTCAATGTTATACCCAGTGGGCTTTTACAGTTTAAATATTTGAAAAAATTGAAAATAGTATAGCTACATTTCAAAGGTATGTATAAGGGGAAAAGTCGCCATCTCAGGTCACTGTGGCTCTGACCTGTACCTCCGTGTCCACTATAATCCACGGAGGGGGATGGTACTCTACTGATAAGCACCAAAGAGCTTTTTTGGAAATTAAAGTTGGTGGCACAGTAGTTAGCGCAGCAGCCTCCAAACTCCTCTTTGTTTTCCATTTGTCTTTTCTACTGGGGCCCCTGGTTTCTTTCTTAAACTGGCCAGCAATTGGTGAGCAAAGTTGTGCATGCATGCCATGAATTGTGGTATGCCATCCGGGGTGGATGATCAGTGCTACTAGCACTGGCCATATGGACCCCAGAGAGATCGTCGTGCTGTCAAGAGGAGTGGAGCCTCATAGGAAGAGGGAGAGACCGAGAGACCTGGACACTGTCAGGAGTCTGGGAGAGAAAGAGAATCCGAATGGGGGATAATGCTGTCAGAAGGGGTGGAGCCTATGAGAGAGACATGCACACACACTGTGAGAAGGGGTGGAGACTGGAAGAGAAGAGGTGGAGCCAAAGAGAGGAATGGACACTGTCAGGAGTCTGGGAGAGAAAGAGAATCCGAATGGGGGGAATGATGCTGTCAGAAGGGGTGGAGCCTATGAGAGAGACATGCACACACACACACACACTGTGAGAAGGGGTGGGGCCTGGAAGAGAAGAGGTGGAGCCTAAGAGAGGAATGGACACTGTCCAGTGACAAAAACAGAGGTAATACTTGTATATGGCATCTTCATAGCTAGATGGTCCTGAGGAGTCTTCACGGGTTTAAACCCCCACAAAAAGTTGTCGGGTCTTCTTCCCCCATTTTAAGGATATGAGGTCATGAATTGACAATTCTAAGCTGGCCCAGTGTTTGAGTGAGTCGACTCCCTGATGCACTTGCGCTGTGTCCATGCCTGGTTTCCACCTTATGGCAAAGACTACTGGGATAGCCAGCCTTAAACTGGGTAAACAGCTAATTGTTGGACATGACATCTTTCAGCCTGCTTAATCCAGTTCAGGTTCATGGGGATCCAGAGGCTCATCCTGGCACCACTGGACACAAGGCGGTGACTAATCCCGGACAGGATGCCAGTGCACACTCACACATAGAGCCCCGCTCATTGGTACAGGACCAGTTTGGGTTTGCCGAGTAACCTGACCTGCATGTGGGATTCGGTAAAGGAATTAGAGGCCTCAGAGAAAAACACAGACACATTGAGAGCGTAGAGACTTGAGAGTGTTTGAACCCAAGATTCTAAGTCCTTCAGGGAGCAGTGCTTACTATTGTGCCACCATGCTGCCTCTCAGTGTCCCTAGAGTTTAACTACGTGTGTGCACTGCCAACAGCTGGATGTAAGAACAGCAGGATTACTTTTATTTCCAAATCCAATACAAAGTCTTCTGAAACCACTTAGTGCCACAGGTCAGCAAATCGACGAAGCTTCACTTTGAACACCATGAGCCAAAATGCAGCAAGGAGAGTCGCGCGGGCCGGAGAAGAGCTGCAAAGGAATGCGGATCATGTCCATCAGCACTAGGACCATGAACATCCCACCATGTGTTAGAGGGCGGCCTGCATTCACACCTAAAAAGGGCGACTGCGAGGCTCAGGCCTCCGATTTCACATTTGTATGCCTCGTGTGACATTCAGGATGGCTGAGCTGACATCCGCCCTTTTGTTCCGTCGTATACAGTGCCTTACGCTGTTCTGAAACTCTAGAGACTTCCGTTTACGATGTGAGGACGAGGACAAGGAGGACATGTGTTTTGAGGTCTCTGCCCACAACTCATTAAACATTAGACGACGGCACCGGTCAAGTTAGTGGTGAACGGAAAAAAAGAGGGGCTGCCAGGGCAGGGTGGGATAGACTTGAAGGTGGGGCAGGGGGAGGGGCTTCAGGTGCACCACGTGGGCCCCGAGGGGCCTGCAGTCCGCTGTAAGGAGCCCTCGCATGTTGATAAATAAAGCATTGTGTACCGAGCGAGGGCGTCAGTCGGTGCAGCTGACATGTCACGCCTCTGTGCCTGTGAATGAGGACAGATGGGAAGTTAAGGCAGGTGGGAAGGTCACACCGAGTCGCCATGTGTGCACAGGGGCCTTCGTTACACAAAAGCTGCAGGGGTTTTTTTTTTGTCTTTTGGATTAGATGACGCTGACCTTTCTAACTGGGATTTTTGGTTGACATTTTCAAAATACTGCGGCCAGTTGTGAATCCGGCCTTATATGTGGCAGAAAATCACTGTGTCAGGCAGAGGGGCACCTCGAGGCCTTAAAGAAGAAGCAATCGCATCCTTATATATAGCGCCTTGCACTTTGTACTGCTTACCAAAACATTAGCATATTCACATCTGTCTGTTATATAGCGCCTTTCACATTATCTATCATTTAGTGCCCTTCTCATGTATGTTATTATATAGTGCCTTTCACATTATCTGTCTGTTGGTCTATATTTATATAATATCTTCCATCATTATCTATATTTAATATAAAGTGACTTTAATGTCCGTCTGTCTGTCAATATGCCTCATATAAAGACTCCTGTTTAATTCTGTGTAGCTGTCTGCCCATGTCTCTGTCATATAGTGCCTTTCATGCCCGTCTTGTCGATGTGGCTCATAAACCAGTCCAGTAGCCCACAGGGTTGCTTGAGGCGCAGCTCCAGTGTTGTTCTGGTAATTAAATGTGAGGTCTGCTGGTATTTAAAAGGCCTTGCAGGCCCAGAGGCCTTGTCACTGACTGCATGCAGGATCTCCTCTCGCCCCCTTGGGTGATTGTTTGCCAGCTCCTGGGGCTTTCCTGCCACGTCCTAAGAGCTGGTCCTGTGGGGCAAGCTGGAGAGTATGGCCTGGCCCAGTATGAAGCCGCCTGGACTTCAGGGTGGCTCCTTCCAGGAAGGGCTCTGGCACTGGTATACCCTTGAAACAGAGTAAGGGGGTGCAATCATGGATGGGTGATATTTAAACAAAGTGTCAATGAAGGAGTCATGAGGCTGCACCCTCATCGGTGCAAATTCTCCGATGCCCACACCTCCCTCCTTTTGACCATCTTTATCTGCGTCTCCGTCCCATTTATTTACTGTCTTTATCCCTGTGTCTCCTCTTTAAAGGCATGGAAGGGGACGTTGCTCTTTCCTGGGCCCTCGACTGGGATGCCAGCTTCTATTCATTTCAGCAGGTCTGTTCTCACGTTGCGCTGGTCGAGCCTCGTATTTCCCGAGGTATGCACACACTTAGCACTTCCACAAGCCTCGGGCGGCGGTCACAGACTTTGCTAAAGATCCTCTTCAGATAATGGCTGTCAGCATTGCAGGACCTGAGCCACTTGCGCTTGACAGCTGCTGGAAGTGATTGCCATTTCTCCAAGGTGGGCGTCACTCTGACCAAATAGGAAAGAGGAACAAGATGTTCCAAGAAGCAGGTCACAAGCGCACAAAGGGCAAGAAGGTCTCGGCTTGCATGACAGCCATTTGTCAAGTGCGTCAGATGCTGAAATAGCGCCGAGGCCGCTGTGATTAGAGAGGGGCTTTGAGCTAAAGAGCGAGCGCGAATGCCATCCGACTGGCACAGCCCCAAACTGCGGCAGCACCGGAGCCGTCCACCAGCACCCGTCTGAGCTCGTTAATGCAGGACTTCAGTGGGCAAGCGGAGATTACATGTCGTGTCCTCTGGACCCCCACTTTTCAAGATGGCCTCCATTTTATGGACTTTCAGCTTCAACTAATTAGCAACTACACATTGGCCCTAAAGGTTAAAGATGCCCCCTGGTGACTTGTGTCCTGTCCAGCTCGGGATGTGTGGTGATCATGTGACACTTATGGCCATAGTGCCACTTGTTATTAGTATTATATTATAAATATTAGCACTGTTATCCATACTTCCAGTTTCTAAACCAGCATTGCTGGGTGGTGGAGCTTTCCTTAGCGACATTGGGTTCACGGCAGGAACACACCAATGCAATGCCTGAATAATATTATTATTATTAGTAGTAGTAGTAGTCATTTTTATAGATCTAGTAATTGGTGACCCTACAACTGAATGTGGAATCACTGGAAGAAGGCGCTTAGCCCATTAGTCGTGGGTACAAATTCGGACCATCCATGAATGGCATCCACCCGAATGTACTCACTCACTTTTTCACAGTTTTGAGTGACACTCCTTGTGAGGAAAGCCACACCCACTGTGCCTTGAATCCAGATCTGTGGAGCTGTGAGGCAGCAGCACTAACCGCTGTGCCGCCCCCATATTGTCACTGTCTTCTTTTTTTTATTGTCATCTGGCTTTGTAATCTCGCTTTGTCACCTCAGGCCCTCCAGTCGATGCCATGTCTGTAATTTGTGAGGAGTGTCACTGTCCTTCAAGCAGCTCGACTCTTGGCTTCGTTACCGTGCCCTGCTTCAGATGATGCCAGTCGCCTATGGTTCTGTCTGGACTATTCTATAGGAGATGTGTGACACTAAAAATGCACTTTTCGTTGTCACCAGTGCAGGATCAGGGATGGCACACTGGGCTTTGCCCCCAGCCTGCTTGCTGTGGGTTTGTAGCTGCACACATCTTCAGTTCTACATGCAGTCCGCCTGCCCGACTTTTAGAAGGTGCCCAAGCAGCTCCATTCCAGTGTGCCAAAAATACCCAGCTGGACGGATGGCAGGCAGAGTGACAAACCAGAGGAGGACTGTCGAGAGTCTTCTCTTGGAGAAAGGGCTGTGGCACTGGCCTCACTAAGTATGGCATCAGTTGTCTTGGACAGACTGGCAGCTGCTGAAAGAGCAGAACTGTTGTTTTTTCTTTTTTGCCACCTCTCGGCTCCTGCCATTTCATAGAGGGGCCAATGAGGGGCAGCTGTAGTATGTGGGCCACATGGGAGAAGAGGCAATGACAGTTGTGACGACCGGCAGAGAGCCAAATTGAACCCTCTGCTGAGGTGAGGCCTCTCTCACTCCTGACCCTTGGGTGGCACCTTCTGCTTTGCTTACTCAGAATGTGAAGGTGTATGGTGGCAATTCTGCCAGTCTGGAGCCACCCTGTGGCCTTGAAGCCCGTGTCATACCAGACCTCTACCAGCATGAGGGTAATGTCACTCTGTTGGGAGGCAGAAAGCCGCCGAGGACAGGAGTGGCGGGTGCCAGCTGAATTGTGAACTCGGCCTGTGCTTGCGGCTCATGATGTCCCTCAAACTGGCATCTCACCTGGGGACATAACAGCGGCCATTGCAGCCTGTCACAGTACAGCGCAGGGGGTGACCAGAAACGCCCAAACATATAATGGCGTTCTATAAATGAGAAGTGTGTGGTAACACCTATGGCAGGTGCGGTAAACGTGTGTACCCAGAGGCCTACAGTAGAGCAGTAGAACCCCATGAAGAGTGTGCTCTCTCTGTCACACTCACACACACAGTCACACACACACATATAAATGTGAAATCCTGTAAACACGTGCATACACTGCTATGGTCTGAAAGAGGAGAGGGGTCCCAATGAATAGTTTGGGCACCAAAAAATCAAACAAAACTAGGCACTGGGTGGCACAACAGAAAATTGGCTCTGAAGTTGCTTCACTAGCAGTTTGGCTCAGTGACTCTCGACCAAGTGAGACGTCACCTTCTGGGGACCTCTGGCTTATGTCGGGTCTCGACTGGGAGAGGTTCGTCTTTGCATGATGATGGGGGTGGGCTTAGCTGCCCTCATCAGGCGTCTCTGAAGGAAAAAAGAGGCAATGCTGGCTGCTAGTGCCAGCGCCCCCTCTCATCCCAGAGTGGCACTGCACACCTTGGCAGAGTGAGGAAGGCGATCCTCAGACACCCATCTGTGATCCCACACACACACACACACAGAGGTCATGTCATACAAACGCAGAAGAGACAAGACTAAACCTACAGGGGCCAACAGTCACATGTCACACACACACACACACACACACGCCTGCCTAAGTAGGGAGGCATACAAGAAGACAGCAGTAGGAGTAGACAGGTTCAGGTAAGCACATCACAAAGTGTGGACACACACACACACACACACACACACCCTCGTTTGTGTTTGTGACTTGCCTCCCTGCACAGGTACACTAGGAGTGCACACACACACAGATTCATTTCAGGGCCTGACTGATTTTTTTTATTCCTTTTCAGACTACTCAGGTGAACGCCGAGGGGCTGAGAACTCCAGCTGTGATATTCAGACGCGGCCTTTTAAGAGCAGGCAGCAGGCACAAGTGGACGACGTGTTGTCAGCTTTCTAAAAATAAGGTGAGGCAGAAGAGAAAAAGGAAAAGCAAAGGGAAAGTTTGGCAGCGAGGCCGACGATTGTGAAAGGCCGTCAGGTCTAATCTTAGCACTTAATCAGCCTGCCAGCGCATGTGACGCAAGCCTCAGTGCCCACGCAGGTCAACGTGGACTCGGACACTTGGAAAGCTGAACAGGCAGGTCCATTGGGGACGATGTCGCTTGTGGCCCTTGTCAGTGTTCTGTCACATGGAAGCAGCTCTTCTGTGGTTGTGGGCCCACCGCATTACGGGGCCGCTCTTTACTGCAGTCGCTTACACTAAAAACATGAAGGCATCGTTTGAGCCAAGCCATACCTCCCCCTGCTGGTTATTCGTAAACACTTCATTCGCAGGGACCCTCTTAAGCTCCCTACCTGACAGGTGATGTGCTGTCGCCCTCTGGTGGCCTTTAAATAAGAGCTTTCAGTCTTCTGCAGGCCCACGATGGGTGACACTAAATTAGGTAAGTGACAGAGTTCATGGGTCACTTGTTCAGATTCCATTCTTCTAGTAGTGAACCGACTGGCGCTGCACTTTACTCTGATGAAAGCTAAACCAGGCTGCCCGCTGCCTGCAAATCATACCTCTGCAGTGGCACACGCTCTTAGTAAGCAGTGCTGATCCTCCAAGGGCCTGATGGCCTTCATGTGCCACTCTAACAGCAGGGACCCACCTGAGCTCAATGGCGCATGTGCCAGTGCCCTCGAGTGACCTCCCAGCATCAAATCTGCACATTCTTCCTTCTGCAGGATCACAGTGGCCAAGGCTATATGACAGTGAAGTAGATTAAAGTGACAAGAGCTCACTGTCCAGTTCTTTGGATGCCTTTTCTCTGGTGGTGGGTAGAATGTACCATGGCATCACACAGTGCCCCAAAACACTGCATGCTTGACTGCATGGACCCAGTTGAGCCCACTCACAGTACTCTACCTCTCATGCCCTCTAGTGGTCTGTAGATGAAGGCTCGGGCCTCCTGCAGGTCCACAATGGCTAGCACTTTATGGCATTAAAAAAGAATAAGTGACAGAATTCTCAAGTCTTTTGTTCAGACCACCCACACAATGGCACTGTGCCCTGCTATCAATAGGCAGAGGGTTCTTTCAGCCACCGAATGGTCAGGTTTAAACCATACTGCCTCCTAGTGGCGAGCTGATAATTCAGGTAATAAGTAGTGCTGAGCCCCAGCAAATGTACCAGGTGTGCCCCTCTAACTGCAGGAACCCACTTGAGCTCACCTACAATATTGTACCTGTCAGGGGGGCCTCCTGCGGGTCCACAATGGCTAATACCATATGATAAGTGACAAACGTCACTTTTTCTCTTGGTGGACTGACCTCACTGTTGTGTCGCCCCCTACTGGCGTGCCCATGATTCAGGTAAGGCACACACTCTTAATTAGCAGCGCTGATCCCCCAACACACCTTGAGCTCAATCACAGCTCTGTAGCTCCCTCCGGTGGCCTCTGTGTATGAACTCGGCACTTTCTACCCAAGCAATATTAAAAGCTGTGAGACTTGCCACCTCCATCTGCCCACTTTGGTACTTGACAGGTCTTACTGTGGGCACAGTGGTGAGGAATACATCAGGTGCCCTGCTGTAGGTACACAATGGCCAACAACACCGTGTGACATTGACTCGGCTTAAGTGACAAAGTGCACAAGTCCGTTGATCAGAGTCCTTTTGTCTGATGGTGTACCACTCAAAGGTGCTGCGCCTTTCCATGCTGCCCTCAGGCTTCTTTTAGCCACTGTCTATGATCAGTTTTGAACTGTACTGCCCTCTGCTGGCGTGCTGATAATTCAGGTAATAAAGAGAACTGCTCCCCAACAAACTCGGCAGACGTGCCCCTGTAACTGCAGGGACCCCCTTGAGCTCCTTCACTCACAGCATTGTAGCTCTCAGGCACTAATGCCCTCAAGTGGCCTCCAAACATGGCCAGCAGTATGTGATGCCAGGGTTGACGAGGTGACAAAGGTCACAATCCAGTCCTTTGGATACCTCTTCTCTGGTGGTGGGTCTACTGTGGCGTGGTGCGAGTCTCCCAGTGTAACTTAAGGTGACTCCTAGTACCGACTTCATGGGGAGGCCGCTGAGAGACCTTAAGTCATTCTCCACATTCTCCATGGGATAACATTCACGGCAGTGAGACCCAACCACCCTCATCTGCCCACATTGGTACTTGACACTGTGGGCACAGGGGCGAGGAGTACATCAGGTACCCTTCTGGCTGTTGCAGGGTTCTGCTTTCTCCACTCTGGCACAATACCAGTAGTGTCACTTAATGGAGTTCTGGGCCACCAGGTGCCACCTAAACAACAATTCAGTGGAGTGGACCCGCCATGAGGCCAGAGCTGGACCACCCTCTGCCATCAGAATCATGTGATGCTGTCCCATGTCACCTCCGGTGTGTCCCGCCTTTGCCTCAAGCCATCCCACAGATGCTGAGCTTGACTGAGGTGTGGTGACCGTGGAGGCCACGACCACACTGCTCTTATTTTATATAGCGCCTTTTAAAAGTGAGTAAATGGCAGTTTGGGGTTTTAGCGGTTCCCTTCTCCCGTTGTCACCCTGTGCAGGCCGCCATGTCTGCTGCCCGGCTGATTTGGTGTCTGACCTTCGAGTTTTTGTACTGAAGCTCTTGTTGACGTTCATAAGCAGGACTTGTGTGTCTGAATTATTAATGACAATTCCAAAGTAGTCTTCTGTATTAAGACAGATGCCCAGTGAGGGGGGCATCAGCAACGTTTAGCAGTTGAGACAACACCATCTCTCTTGTTTTCACATGCCAGGCAGAGAAATGGCAGCCCTCCCTGCCCGCATGAAAGCTCATTACATGGCACTGATAAGCAACCTGGTCGTATCAGCAGTTTGTTAAGCTGGGGATAAATTTCACATTGTTCGAGGAGCTCATGAAAGATTAATTTAATTGCTGGCAAGGACCACATGCCCCTCCAATCACATGCCACGCTTTACTTCAACAAGGCCATTCTGCTGCAGAGGCCAGACAATAAGGCCAACAACTGAGGCTGTGTGAGTGCCCACGAGCAGGGCACCGCTGTGAATGGCACACATGGACCTGCACAAAGGAAGGGCACCAAGCTGGCCCAGACTGGCACAGATCCCAAAGTTTTGGGGAACACCCTTTTACAGGAGAGGATGGCCATGGTGGCATAGGAGGGGACAGCAGTTCACTTGGCATGCTGATCAAGCCTTTGTCTTAGGCGGCTGGAAGTATGACGAGGGTACCTGGAACCAAATGGATGAGGGTGGGTGTTGTGGGTGTGGTAGGCAGCAGCATGATGAGAATAGGGTTTGAGATGGGTGCCAACACAAGAAGAAGAGGGGGATGACAGGTGCTACAATGTGGAGGAGGTGCCAACTGGGTGATGGTACAGTAGACACTAACATGAGGTTGATGATAGGTGCCAACACAATAAGGAGAGGGAGTGTGAGAGGTGCCAGTATGATAAGGGTGAGAGGGGGTGGTAGAAGCCAACACTTGGAGACTGTAATACGAGGAGAACTCGGCTTGTGAGAGGTGCCAGCTTGAGGAGAATGAGTATGGTATGGCACCAGCTGAGGAGGGACGGAGGGTGCAGCTGGCACCAACATAGAGTAGGGTGTGTGATAAGTGGGAAAGGGGAGTGATGGTGAAGAAGAGGCGGTTTGGGTGGTGCCATCTTGAGGACAAGGTGAAGAGTGAGACATATCTAGACAAGGAGAGGAGCCTGAGCTGTTTGTGCCAACATGTGAGTAGGGTTTGGGATAGGTGCCAACACAGTAAGGACGTGGGACGTGACTGGTACTAATACGAGGGGGTGTGCGGGCCCTAATGTGTGGACAAGGACATTTGTGACAAGTGCCGATGTAAGGAGGATGAGTGTGGTAGATGTCCATAAACAGAGGGATGGGTAGATGCCAGAGCTTTACGGTTCTCTCTCCCTTGCAAGACATTTTGAACATTCAAAGGCATTTTACCCATTTTGGGCCAAAGCTTGCAGGTGGTAGTCGGGTGTTGGCTGCAGATAGCAAGGCCTTATCTGGGCAGGCGGGTGAAGATCTATGGCCTGCCTTTTTTGGGACATTTTGGGTGCCTCTAACCCTTTCTGTCACCATGTGTTGTCCTCTCGCAGCAGACCCAGGCATCGCAAGATCAAAAAATACCTGAAATGCTCACAAATGCCCTTCAAGGGAGAGGATAACTGCACACCTCTGTCTGGAAATGGCCAAACAAAACAAAGTAACTTACATTAAAATAAGGCAAAGAAGTCAAAATCCACAAACCACTAAATGTAACCAAAGTCGCAGCAGAAAACCCCCAAATACTTAAAGTGACGACATGCCCACCAAAACAGCCAGTCAGCCTCTGGGGGTCTCGTCTGCTTCACCTTACTATAGAGGCTGGGGGTGGGCGTGGCTCCCAAAATGACATCACAGTGGCCCCGCCTCTTGCGGCTCGCCACAGAACACGAGGAATGAAGCCTTGAGGCTCGTATACACGGCAATGACAGGAAAACAAGAATGCCAAAGAAATTCAACGGGGGGCCGGGGAACAAACCCTCATTTGTGGGAGTCGTGATGCCACCTGCACGGTGAATGTCAGGGTCAATTTCATGAATGTGCTTGAGAGACCACAAAGGAGTTTAATAGTCAGTTTTGAAATGCCAACCCTGCTCTGCTCAAATGTTTGTTTCCCTTTAAATAGCCTGGCAAAGGCACTTCCAGAAAGGTTCTCAGAGGTTGGTAGTGCCAGCTCACATGAGAAGCAGATACGCCCACTGCCATGGCCAGGTTCTCATTCATGTTTACCTTAAGGTAATTGGCATGGCAGCATGGGCACCGTCGTACGCCTTAGACTGTTTACCGAGCTGCGGGAGTCCACTTGTAGGAGATGCCCTTCACGTCTTCCTACACTTCACACCCGCCCCCTCATCACTCACAAGCTGCCAGGTTCCTCCACACAGTTTTGCCACCTCCAGACCCTGGCATCAGTGGTCTCTCCTCCCTGCTCAGTTGATGGCATTCACAATGTTTTCAATGCAGAGCAATTTGCACTTCAGCTGTGAAGGATCTCTGCAGCTCCTAAGGCAGGCCCAGACTCTTCCCGATGCCACTCCAAACTGGGCACTGCTTGGTGAGCATTAACAGATTCGCTTCTGCCAGTCCTGATTCATTTATTTGCCACATTTTGCAAACTTGAACACCAGGCATCCATAGAGTACAGTTGGCAGGGCAAAAATGCCCAGGAGGAAGCAACTAGCATGTCCAGCTGGCAAAACAAACAGAATCCCGTTACCCAGTGCCAAGGATGTGTAAGCCAGAGAGCGCAACAGATTGGACCTGGTTGAGCACCGACTACGCTGTTAACCCCTTCATGGCATAGGAAGTGAGAATGACGAGGTGATTAATCTCGTGGGTGGCATGCGGGTGCAGGGGTGGCAATGCTAGTTCACGGCCCCAAGAAGACACTGCACAAATGCGGCCTGCTCCGTCTCTGTGGCATTAGCGTGTTCTCCCTGTGTCAGCGTCCGCTGTCTCCTCACCTCCCAAAGTGCTGCTCTTCTGTTGAAGGTGGAATGTGGCAGGCCACATGGGCTGAACGCGGGCATCACGAGACGAAACTGACGGTGAAAGAAATTACGTAGGGGTCTAAGTAGCCGAGGGCGCCGTCAAGATAAGGGGAGCGCAAGGAGACAGAGAGAGACATTTGGTTTCGAGGCCACAGTCTTGGACGCTAGAATGCACACGGTGATGATGTCACCACATGTGACCTGCGGGACTGCGCCATGGCAACAGAGCCACAAAATGGCGGTGAGGAAAATGCACAAAATTGAGCGTCCACCAACTCTGAGGAGGAAAGTAATCACAGAGGCCTCCTTTGAAGCTGTGCGTCGTTACCGGCGGGTCACAGCCTCTTAGGACACGCCCCTAAGAACGTGTCACAGAACGGAATTAATCAAAAACAACAGTAGGCTTATAATCAAAAAAAAAAAAAAACACACAAAACAAAGGAGACAATTACAGGAAAGCCTCCCATAATGAGCACAAGAATTTGCATTGTGATTAAGAAAACCAAAAAGAAATGAAACAGTAAACTCACCATTGTTGATCCCGGGCCTCTCGGCTTTTCCTTTCCTAAATCCCTTGGCTCTTTGTCCCCTGGTCCTCAGACGCGGACCCCCCAGTGGCTGTCAGTATGTTTACCTCATTAACATAGATTTGCATGGTGCAGGGGCGGGGCCACGGCCAGTCCACTGGGGTCACCTCCCCAGCTCCGGTTCGGCTGGTAATTTGGATTTTAATTGTGTGTTCTGGGGGTCGTCTGCTGCTGCTGAATGGCATGGAGAGCAAAGACGAGAAGATAAAAATGAACAGGAACGGGCGGGCAGACGGGCACAGGATCATCTTTCAGAGGCTTAGCGCAAAAATAATAATGGGCAAATAATCAATGGCACCCTTGGCTTATTAAAAGAAGGAGCGTCTTAGTGCAGGGGCGCATTTTCAAAGGCAGAATAAGCCCGGGCAGCTTTGTCTTTTATCGATTTAAATTTAATTCAGTGCCACAATAGTTCCTGGTGGGGTGGGGTGGGGTAGGGTGGGGGGTCTGCTGTTCCACCCAGTTTGGCATTTCACCCTGAGGACAGACTTTGAGCAAAATGAGAGGAGAGCAGGGGGCCTAATAAACATCAGACCCCCTCCCCAATAGAAACATTGGACATCTGGGGGACTTGCTAAGGGGGCTCAGGAAACAGGGCACCAGGCGCCCCATCAGAGACCCTCTTGAAGAATCGTCCCACAAAAGAGCTCACAGTAAGCTGCACACACAGAGAGACGCCGGGCGGCCCCCCGGGTCCTTCCTGGAGGGTTGTGGGAGCGGCAGGTGGGGCACTGCCCTTTGTCAACCAGCAGGTGGCCCCGTTCTGCAGAAATGAAAGAAGTCGCCCCAAGAATCTCTCAGTCGAGCCCCTGGACTGCAACTGAACTTTATTGCAGTCAAACACCAAACACAAGAACTAGAACTAGAACTTTACAGCCATTGGGGTCAGCACAGACCACCCTTCCCCAGTCCTGTCCACCGCGTTCCTCCAATCTAATGATGCCAGATTGAGTTTTGAAGGTCCCCCTGCCCGCCACACCATGTTGTCACCTGTGACCCCCGCATTGTCATTCTGAAGTAACAGCTGGCCGGTTGACTCCACTCGTTGCCTTCATCAGCCCACCTCTTAATCTCCACAGAACACGAGACAGAAGGGACCCCACTGACCCTGTAAACCTGTCTGTGTAGTCAGAGAGCATTAAAAACAACGACAAGAAAACCACAACCCTGACGTGAGAACATAAAGGAGCAGAGCCACACGAGGAGACAAGGGACCCGGTAAGCAGTGCCAGCTGTGCCATGAAAATCCTGGGACAGGCAGAAGGGGCGGAGCCGGGAGAGCAGGCAAGAGGGAAGTGCTGTCACAAAGGGGAGGAGCCTGGAACACAAGAGGAAAGTGCTGTCAGAAAAGGTGGAGCCTGGTAAAAAGGAGAAATGTCAAAAGGGGTGGAGCCTGGGGCACAAGACGGCAGTGCTGTCAGAAAGGGTGGAGCCTGGTGAGAGAGCAAAGAGATGTGGGTGGAACCTGGTGAGATAGACACAGTCAGGCATAGAGCAAAAGAGAGAGAGGTGCTGGCAGAAGGGGTGGAGCGTGGAGAAGATGGATGCTGTCAGAAGGGTGGAGCCTGGAGATGATGGATGCTGTCAGAAGGGGTGGAGCTGCAAGAGGGATGCTGTCAGAAGGGGTGGAGCCTGGAGATGATGGATGCTGTCAGAAGGGTGGAGCCTGGAGATGATGGATGCTGTCAGAAGGGGTGGAGCTGCAAGAGGGATGCTGTCAGAAGGGGTGGAACTACAAGAGGGATGTTGTCAGAAGGGGTGGAGCTATGAGAGGGATGCTGTCAGAAGGGGTGGAGCCTGGAGAAGATGGGCGCTGTCAGAAGGAGTGGAGCTGCAAGACGGATGCTGTGAGAAGGGGTGGAGCTATGAGAGGGATGCTGTCAGAAGAGGTGGAGCCTGGAGATGATGGATGCTGTCAGAAGGGGTGGAACCTGGAGAAGATAGATGCTGTCAGAAGGGGTGGAGCTAGGAGAGGGATGCTGTCAGAAGGGGTGTGGATTTGAAGACGGCAGTGGGTGGGCCGACTGGCCTGTGGTCTCTGCTGACTTTTAAATGGGATTGAGGCACATTGAGGCAGGTGAAGATCAAATCCACTGTGCAGGACCCCGCTGATACAGTCGAGCGCACTCATCAGTGTAACGTCACCGCCGTTGGGGTTGGCGGTGGGATTGGCTGTGTTATGCCGCAGGCCTTTGTCTTGACGGTGGGCACACCGCTGCTCTCCCTTCAAGCAATTTATGTGGACTTTGTGCCCCTCCGTCGCGATGGCTTTTCTGTATCATGTTCCAGTGCCACATGTATAATTCATGACCACCATCTCATTCTCCGTGCCCATCCATTCTGTTATTTTATCTGGGGATTATAAAACCCGTGGCATGTGTGCTGAAATATGAAAGAGACAAACAACAAAGAAACGCAGAAAGCCGAGGATTGAAATTGATGGAGTGAAGCAGCGCAGAGAAGATCAATAAAGCGACCAAACAGGCGAGGCCAGCGCTGTGACATCGGCACGGGGACCCGGGGGGCAGGAGACGTGACAGGAAAAGGCCTGATGACAGGCTGAGAATTGGGGGCCGACCGGTGGGCTCCTAACTTTCAGGGTCCTTATGACGCTCTTCACCAAAGCCTAAAATCAAAGCAACACACCAAAGAAATGAAAAATATAAAGGGGTGGTGGGGGGGTGAGGACACAAAACGGCGGGCATCTGTGAGAAAGTCGAACCTCCGGGCGGGCGGGCTAGCGGCGGCTTTCCTCGTGGACGCTCTCAAGAGGGGGCACTGCATTAACTACCCCAGGTAAGCCCAGTGTCACTCGGGCACGCGTATGGTGTGTCATGGCTGGACCCCCATATCCTAACCTGGCCAGGAAGTCCATAATGAGTGGCATGAAAGGGAGGTTGGCATAGCATGGCAGGAGAACAAACAAACTGGGGTCCTGGCAGGGGTGGAGGCCAACATAATTGGATGGGCTATGCTGCCCTGATACACCAGGTGGCAGTGTTAATGGACAATTGGCACCCATAGGCCTACCTGCAGAGCATACTGGGAATTTGAGTTCTTAGGCTTCCAGACACTGAAGATACCCCTGGGTCCTGCATAAGAGGGGCCTCACCTGGTGAAGGCGTTCATCTGGAGTCGCGTTGTCTATTTGAACCCAGGACTGGCTATTGGGGTCTGTGACGCCCCCTTAGTGGAGCAGGTAACATCAAGCACTTGCATTGTAAGGACTATCACCGTTATATAGCGCCTTGGAGAGAGGACCCCCAATCAGGAGTGACGCCGGGCGTTGGGTTTCATTGAACAGACTGCCCAAAGAAGAGCAAACGGCCATCATGTTCAACCTTCAGAGCAGGGCACCGGCCCACTTAGGGGGGGGCTCCTCTGAGCAGGTTAGTCAAGGCCCTGGCACACTCCTTGGAGACCCCACAGCCCCCTTTACTTTGTTCAGCAATCCACGTCATATCACAGGTCTCCCCAAAATGTCCATATGTCATGCGGGTATTACAGCGGGCATAAACTGAGGGTCTCAGACTGCAGCCGACCACTGCTGCCCATGAAAGCAGCGTCTGTACCTGAGCTGCTGTTGGAGGGTCTGAATGTTAAATTGCGTCTCCACCCCTCAGACACACACACACATATTCACACTCCAAGGCCACAAGTCATTTGGGGACCCTCAGAGGGCCCACCTGCACCTCACTGGCTCCTGCTTTGTGCCCGACTCCTGGACAGCCCGCCATGGAATAAGTAGTGCCAGCAAAGGGCACCTTGGGGTTTACCAACCTTCACAACATTCTGGGAAATATGGAGTGCCATCGTTTAATCCATTAAAATTTGAAGGCAGAGCCTGTGGCCGTCTGGCAGCCAATCACAAGGCCGGTTTGGGCAGAAAGGGAGTGCCATATTTTAATAAAGTGCCCGCCCGTGAAAAGCTCACAATTGGGAAAGCCAGTCAGCCAGTGACGCCGTGCCAGTATTGGGTACACCGTATGACTGTCACATCTCGGCCAGCTGTAGTGCCGTTGCTGCAGAGTGGCTGTGTGCCAAGACTAAGTGGCTTTATTATGAACAAAACGGCATTCATCCCAAGGGGCCAACGTAAAAGCAGGCCTGTTCAGAGGTCAGGACCACCCACCACAGTAAGACCCCAGCCCTGCCACGTCTGCTCTGAGTTCGGATGTACGGCGAGTGTGGCGCTCGTCTTCGATTCCTCATCTCCTCCAATTCTATGTCCCTGAAGGGGCACATGCGGGGTCTTCAAGGAGAGCAGATGGCACTGTAGCCGGGCACATTGGCCCAGTGCAGGACTCTGATATTCTGAGGAATTCTGTCAATTGTCAGCTACCTGGGATTGGCCTTCCGTGATCAGATGTCACCAAAGTCCTGACATACAAGGGACACACTCGGGGTCACACCAGAGTCCACCTGTCACTTTCCACGATCAGGGGTTTCTGCTTTATATAGCGCCTTTCCATAGTAGGCCACACCCACAAGTGCCCCACAGCTGCAGTGCCATTTGCAGGGTCACATAAGGGGTCAGCGGTGGGCAGTGAGCCAGTCACATTTAATCTGACGCCCAGGTTATATTACACTTTTCAAGAACATGCCAGCCTGTCCGCCCCGCTCTAGGACTGCACACCCGAGGCTCTGGTGACCTGCTGCTGTAATCATGAGGGCCGTGCCACTGCCCGTCCTGCCAGCGAGGGTTCACCTTCAGACGGCTGCCATTGAGCAAGCAGACGACACGAGGGGCCGGGGGATCGGCTTACACTGCGCGGCTCCAATTCTGCATATGAAGTTCAAATTCGATACCCAAAAAATAAAAAAAGAAAAGCGGGCCTGAGAAACACCAAGATGTCACAACGCGGGGCAGTGCCAGCTTTTAATGGCATCTTATAAAGTCATTCTGCATCGATTACTGCACTCCTCACTCCGTCCCTCGCAACAGCAGTCAACGCACTAATGACTCGCTGCTTGAAAGACAACGGCGTGTTTACAACATGGTGAGAAGGGCCATGCCAGCTGTGCCCTCCAGTGCCAAGGAGGCACTGGGACACTGGCATGAAACCTACCTGGGGTGAATCACCACCAGGGGGCAGTTGAACTTTTAGGGGTACAAGGGAAAGGTGCCTGGCATCAGGAGTGACTGTGGGTGGGAGGGCATGAACAGTTCAACGACAGATAGACGTGGAAGGTACTAACAGATATGAAAGGTGCTCTATTATAATGGGCAGACTGGAAAGGCATTGCATACCACAGATAGATGTGAAAGGCACTATATAACAGACAGACAGAAAAGGTACCGGGCAACAAACAGACGGTCAGATTTTAAAGACACCGTAACATATATAGGTAAGGTAATATAATAATAGAGACATGTGAAAGGCGCTATATAACATACATAAATATTTAAGACACTATATAACAGACAGACACCCAGTATGCCAGTGGCGCCCAGTGCATTGGCTGGCTGAGGGGAGGCGGGGACTGCAGGGCTGGCAGCTGAACTAAGAGCTCACTGGAAATGCATTGCTGCCACCTGGCGGCAGGCTCCGTAATAGCAGCAGCTTGGACGCAGGCAGAGCTGAACTGTTAATTCGAAGTGTAGAATAAAATGGGGGGCCGGGGGGTCTTGCGTTCTGCAATTCATTCACAAACTAAAGAGACCCTTTTTTAATACATATATATATATGAACAGAGCGCTGTTAACTGCCACTCATAATCCAGTGTATTAATGTCATTGTTTTATATTTGCACGTCCCTCCGAGGGCCCTGACACGCTCTGTGTGGGCCCTCATGTTGCCCCCTTGTCTCACACCCTGAACACCCAAAGGGGTTTTTCCTTGTCCTGCGGTGGACTACTGGCCCATCCAGCGTTGATGCCTGCCTGACACCCAGTGCTGCCAGGATGGGCTCCTGCCCTGGCAAACATCAAATGGACTCCCTCACCAGGGTGGAGCAGGGCAAGTGTGCCCTCCGGTGGCCGTTATGAGCATCACAGACACAAACACCTCAATGTTCATAGCTGGCCCTCCTGCTTCAGTGGGGGTCCGTTGAAGGAAGCGCACGGAGGGAAGTGAAGCTGGTGGCCTTTTATAGCGCCTTTCACATCTACACCAGTAAGGGTTTATCAGAGCCACTGGGACCCTGCAGCACATAAGGGGACCCACTCAAGGAGATTGGAGGGGAAAATGAAAGTGTGAAGAAAAACACTAAATAAAGGAATGAATGAGTGAATGAAGAAAGAAAAGAAAAAAGACCGAGTGAACAGATGAAGGAGCAAACCGCCGAATGACCGTCTCCCCCTTTCTTGTACCCTCCCAGAAGCACCAGAGAAGGTGACAAACGCTGCGCCCGTGGTGACACTTCAAACAAAAGGCGCTATATATCTACGCCTGACTGTATGGATTGTGTGCCAGGCGGCACCCTAAACCTCACAGGTGGCAGCAGCTGCCAGGGCCCTGATGCCCTCATTGTGCCCACTGAGCCAACCATTCTGGAAAGGTTTTTGTGCCTTCTGCCCCTCCATGTACTTTTAGGGAGGCCGACTAACAGACGGGACCCCCACAGCTCTGCAGCTTCTCGGTCACGTGACATAGACAAGCATTCCAATTGGTTGTTGCAGGAAGGGGCCGAGCCGCCCAGCAGGCCACTCGTCACTTAACCCTTTCAGTCACCAATTCAAACAAATGCCCAGGGCGGCTTACTGGTGCTGCCATCTGGTGGCCGTGCCTTGCCAGCACAACCCTCACTCATTCCAGGCCTTGATCACGTTTGGAGTGGAGGGCATCTTCTCTCCATTGCCTTCACTGCCCCCACAGATCAGCTTAGCAGCAATAATCACAGCCTGGACGGGAAGGGCAGCAGTTGGCATCGCGGGTGAGGAGTTTTTAAGGAGGCTTCTGTGCGGCGGGGCATTGGGTGGCTCATTAGCATCAGCTCCTCATTTCAGGTCCAACTGTGAACTTCAACTAAGCAGCTCCAAAGTGTCCGAGCCTGTGAGCGGCCCACCTGCCTTTGTGTTTTGGCTCCTCGTCCTGAGGTCCCGGACCCTGAAGAACATTCCGCTCGAGGCCGCAGGTCCTTTCGTGGCCAGTGGTCTTCAGATCCTCCCCACCCCATCCCACCAGCACCCCCACCTCTCATTGAGGGTCTTGCGGGATTCCAGACAGGGTGGGCCCAGCGTGGTCCGGAGAGTTTGACGTTGGACTCTGAGGTTTGAGGATCAGCCAGGGGTTTCTCAGCACTGAAGCCCCTCTTGGCTCCTCCGTCTCTACCTTACCGCGGACCTTGGGTGAGCCTGCAGGTCTTTGAATGTCCTTCAATGAGTGGGTCGCTGCTTTGGACTTGGGGTCTCTCGGGCAGTGCCGCTCTGCTCTCAATGTCCTCCGGAGTCTCCGGGTGGCTTTGTCACCCTTTGTGTCCCCCCATCCCTTTACTCGAGGCCTCGTGGGGACCACTTCACTGTCAGAGGGGGGGGCTTTGGAGTCCGCGCGCGGTGAACTTTGTTCAGGTGTTTGCAGGAGTCAGTGAGGGGCTTGATGACAGAAGGAGCGACGGAGAAGTGCTGGTCAGGAAGGGGGCCATCCAGCCTTAGAGTCAAACATGAAAAGACCCCCCACGTGTCATCTGGCATTCCTGTTAAACTTTGATGGCTTCTGAAGCTGAGCTTCACTAAAAGACACAAACATTGACTTCCTTCCCCGAGGAAACAAATCAACAGAAAGCGAGAAGACCCCTCGTCACCCCGGGGGGCCCGACCTTCACTTGTGCTGGCAGGAGATTTACTTTGCTTCGTAGTTTTTGAGTTTTATTGAATAGTAAACTTTGAATGAATCGGAGCCCCCAGCACTGGTAACGCACACTCGAGCAGCAGAAGAGTAAAGGACAGACAGACGGTCACCATGACAACCCACGGGCACCACCCACATTCTGGGATGCACCAATCAGGCCTAAAGGACGTTGGCCCTGCAGCAAGTGCGCCAACCACAGGCCGCTAGGGTGGCGCCCCCCTGTGGCTCAGTGCCCAGTCTTCAGTCCTTTCATCTCTCGTGATGTTTGGCCCAAAACGCTAAGTGACGCCCTTGTGACAAGACAGGACACTGTGGTGGTGCGCAGCGGGGCTCAGGCTCGCCTCCCAGATTCTCGTGCTTTTGTCATTTTAGCTGCGGATCCTAAATCGCACTTTGAAAGGCGGAGTGACTTTCTTCCGATTGCTGTCTTCACTGATGTCCTCCTCCAAGTCCGGCAACTCGCTTTCTGCACAATATGGATGGATGGCATGGAGCCTGAGCTCTGGTGCCAGGCCAAACCTCACTTCCAGCTCCGACGTCACCTCTTTGGACGGGTCTGTGCAGTTCGCTCCAGTATGTGGGTGTCTGGGGGCGTCCAGAGCTCCAAACGGGAGGAGGCAGTCGAGTCGAAACACGCGGGTCGCAAGTAAACCGTCGCCTCGGTAACCGTTGTATTGTCGCGAGGTCCAAGCAAAGAAAGCGAGTCTCTTAGGTTTCATATACATATTTATATATATATCTCATGTACAAAGTTACATTCTGAACCACAGCGGTTCATTCATAGAAATAAATACTGAAATGGCTACACTGCAAAATGGACGTTACATCCAGGCTTGGAGAATGAAGCCCCCATCTCGAGTAGAACAGACGGCAAATTCAACACTGTAGCAATTCTGTATTTAAATTACAGAGGCAAGTAAAATACAGAAGAAACTGTCAGATGGACCATAATGTACAAAAAATTTACACAGACCGTAAAATATTTAAAAGTTGGCTTAAAAGTATCCGAATGTGGCTGATTTGAACAATTCGAGAGAGAGAGAGAGAGAGAGAAACGAAACAAAACGCCTCTCTTTAGAGAAAGAAACCGCAAATCGGGAGTAAAAAACGCGCTGAGGAGCGACATACGCGGTCCCGTTAGCGTGTGTCCCCCAATACACACACACACACCAGACACTCACTCACACTCACTCACGTGTGGATGACGTCAACTCTGAACGTAGCCGGAGCTCTCTGCGCGGATCTCGCGTGAATTCGTAGCCAGTAAAAAAAAACACACAACTGAGCGCACGCGCACTACGAGGAAGAGAAAACCCGAAACGGCGGCTGGTTGTTAGCGTGTATCGTGTACGTATTAGAGTGCCTGTAGACAGAGACACACACACACACACACACACACCGTATGCAGGCAGGGCGACGTTTAGGTAATCGGGAGACGTCGGCCCGACTGCTCGACTGCGTGCAGCACATCAGCGCACATCACAGCTACCGTCAATGTAATTTGAAATGATGGGGATGAGTGCCAGTTAGTGGGCTCCACATGTGGGCACATTACATTTACTGGTATGCCACACACACACACACACTGCACAAATCCGGTATTTTTTCCCAACAAGATCAACTTTTTAAACCACCGGCAAATTAAAGCGACGTCATAACAGATGCGTGTTTGCTTGTATCACGTCGATATATTACAGTTACCGTAAACACACAGACACTCTCTCTCTGTACGCACTTTGATATTTTTTTCCCCCAAAGAGATTTTAAAATTTTAAGCAATCGGGAAACAAATGAGGTCGGAGCAAGCGGGCGTTTGTGTGCGCCACCTCTGTGCTGTTGAGGGCTGACGTTTACACGCATGCGCGCGCGCGCGCGCACCCCAGACAGGCTCGCAGACCCCGTGCATCTCACAGCATTAACATTAAGATAGACGGACGGACGGACACACGCGCGCGCTGTTCATCTTTATTTCTGAGATCTGCTCCCTTTTTATGTAACTGACCGGGAGACCGCGTGTGTGTGTGTGGACTGATTTGCACGGATTAGCGGGGTCTGTAAATGTCCACCCACTTTTTGTTTCGTTTTCATTTCTTCAAAGAGTTGCAAATGTGAAATAACGGAGGACACAAGCGACGTCCCAACACCCGGCGCGCGCGCACAGACGCCGCTCATACTTAACGCGCAGGCTCCGTGACCGACCGCCGGGTTCCGATTATTTGAATGTTTCCCGAGCCGCCGCGGAGCCTTTCGGTTTGACGTGAACCACGTAAAAAGTGGTCTCTTGTCACGGACTCCTAAGTGAGGTGGTCTCTCTCTCTCTCTCTCTCGATATTTTTTTTTCCTTTGGTAACTTGCAACACTCACATAGAAATAAATATTTAGTTCCTCATCATCGTAAATACAAATGTAGTTCCTCAGAACAATTAGCATAATAATACGTAAAACTAAGTATTCTCTTTGTTACTAAGGCAGCCTATGTATGTTATTTAAAGTGTCTACAATCGGCAAGCTAGCGCTCTGGCAACGTAGGAAGACCTAAAACTGAGTGAGGACATCGGGAGATGACAGCTGAGGAAGAACAAAAACCAAAAGGCAACCGAGAAAAGCAAAGTCCCCTCGTCATGCAAACGTCCCACGAATGAGACGGCCGGACAAACACACCGCAGCTCCCCGTCACAAAGGAAAACCGAAAAAGCAGAAGATGACACGAGTGGCAACGGTGGGGTTGGGGGGGAGGCCCGCGGCAGACGTGCACGACACGGTGTGCATATCACGAGGGGCCGGACCCCCGCCCCGTGCGTACCCCCGAATGGAGGGGCACAGAACATCCACATGAAAGCGACGGTCATCGGCGTGTGCTCTTACAACGGAAATCTAAAAGGACAACGTCAGTTCAAAAAGAAAACAACAAAAAAAGGCAAATGGGAAGAGCAAACTGCGCATGCGACGGCTTCTCCGGGCCTTCGGCTTCCTGCTGACGGCACCGCGTGTGTTGTGTTGGCGCAGCTCACTCGTCGTTGTACATCACCTGCCACACAATTAAATGGCTTCTCTCGGCTTTGGCCAGGGATGGCTGGAGCTGCAGGGTGTCGGCCAGATCTTCAGATTCACCGCCCTCATCGCCTACAAGGAGAGACATGAACATTAATAAAGAAATAAGCCAACCTCGCCAAGAGCGCCCATGACTTCACTCGCTTGGCCTCCACTGGAGCCCCTCACGCCCTCCTGCGTCAGGTCAAATGTTACGTTAATGAACAGGAACACGCGTGGGTGGCACAGCAGTTGGTGCTGCCGCCTCTCCGCTCCAGAATGATTTCTCAGATTTTGCTTCATCCCAGGTAAACATGCCCGGTGTCACCTTCTCTAAATCGTGTCACCTTCTCTAAATCTGCTCCCTGTGACACCCGAGAAGTGAGTTGAATGCAAGGCACTCATAGACACCCAAGGTTAGCCCCTTATATGCCCCTCACAACAAATATGACAACTGGCATGGCCCTGTGGCGCTCCTTTTATTGCTCTGTGTGAAAGGCAGGCGATGGGCACACTGAAGTGCAGAGCATTTGCCCCGAACGAGTCCGGCGTCTCGTACCCATCCTGAAGTCGATGTAGCCCTCTCCTCCGCTCATCACCAGCACGGACTTCACGAGCTCCTGAACTGGCGACTCCGACGTCGAGGGTCCCGGCTTCTCAGTAGAGGGGTCACTGCCAGCTATAGTTGGTGGGCTGATCACCTGACCTGTTGAGAGAGAAAGAGATCTGATGAGCAGCTCAGTTCAGCTTGGCACACAGACGTCACCGAGCGCTGCGCCACCCCCGTCGTGTTCTGGAGTGAGCGCTGGCATTGGGTAGGTAGGCACAGTCATGGGCTGACGAACAAACAGACAGACAGACCACGTGTCTCAGGCCTGCCAGTCTCCATATTTTACCTCCACTCGAGATGTGAATGATGGCGTCACGGTCATGTCAGAAAATGCCCAGCTGGCTGCACTTGAGACGCCTCAACATGCGTGCAGACGTTTGTCTCCTGGATGATTTAGCAGCCACTCTCGCCAGGGTGCGCTGAATTGACAGTGGCAATGCCAGCCGGGCACCATCCCACAGAGAGCTCTGATCACAAGTCTTGCTTGATGCATTGTTGCCCCACGTTGGAGTCCTGCCTCGTGCCGGTGCTGCTAGCACAGCCTCCATCTCCCGGTGAGGCTCAGGCTTACTTCACACGTAAACGAGTCCTTTAGAAAAAAACACACCCGGCCCACTCTGGAAAGACCACCGAAACCGAGACCCCATAGAGAACGTCTGGCTTCACATTAAATACAAGCGAGCTGCAGTCACACACACACACACACACACGCCTACGAAGGATCGTGGGGACTCACGGCTGACATTAACTGTGCTGTCCAGTCGACACGATACGTCAGCGCGTCCGCCATATTGCGAGTGGTAAAAGTGCCATCGATGCTAACAGAGGTAGACGTGAAAACCAAAACCACAACAACGTTTCAAACAGCAGATTTTGGCGAATCGTGTAAATGCAATTCTTTAATGTTTAGTGCGAGCG